>NC_084631.1:32695832-32735832 GCF_033978795.1 Nerophis ophidion | reverse complement strand
TGCGCTCCTATTTTGGTGGCTTTTTCTCTTTTTGGGGGGTATTTTCCTGTAGCAGTTTCATGTCTTCCTTTGAACGATATTTCCCGCATCTACTTTGTTTTAGCAATCAAGAATATTTCAGTTGTCTTTATCCTTCTTCGTGGGGACATTGTTGATTGTCATGTCATGTTCGGATGTACATCGCGGACGCCGTCTTTGCTCCACAGTAAGTCTTTGCTGTCGTCCAGCATTCTGTTTTTGTTTACTTTGTAGCCAGTTCAGTTCTAGTTTCGTTCTGCATCGCCTTCCCTAAGCTTCAATGCCTTTTCTTAGGGGCACTCACCTTTAGTTTATTTTTGGTTTAAGCATTAGATATCTTTTTAACTGCACCCTGCCTCCTGCTGTTTCCAACATCTACAAAGCAATTAGCTACATGCTGCCACCTACTGATATGGAAGAGTATTACATGGTTACTCTGCCGAGCTCTAGACAGCACCGACACTCAACAACAACACATCATTTATAGACTATAATTAATGGTTTGCAAAAAAGATGTTTTAACCCAAATAGGTGAAACTAGATAATCTCCCACGGCACACCAGACTGTATCTCACGGCACAGTGGTTGAAAAACACGCTCTAGACATCTGTGTAAGGGACCCCTCTAATTCTGTAAATAAAACAAATGAATGCTTAATAAGAAACACCAAAAAAAACAAGGCTCTTACCCTTACTGGTGAAAAATGTCACTTATATTTTGATAAAAATCATATTGAGAAGAAAAGTAAGTTAAAGGGGAACATTATCACAATTTCAAAAGGGTTAAAAACAATAAAAATCAGTTCCCAGTGGCTTGTTGTATTTTTTGAAGTTTTTTTCAAAATTTTACACCTACCGGAATATCCCTAAATGAAGCTTTAAAGTGCCTTATTTTCGCTATCTTCTAAACCACTATCCATTTCCCTGTGACGTCATACAGGGCTGCCAATACAAACAACATGGCGGTTACCACAGCAAGATATAGCGACATTAGCTCGGATTCAGACTCGGATTTCAGCGGCTTAAGCGATTCAACACATTACGCATGTATTGAAAGAGATGGTCGGAGTATGGAGGCAGATAGCGAAAACAAAATTGAAGAAGAAATTGAAGCTATTGAGCGAATAGCTATTGACGCTATTCGGCCATAGCGTGGGTGTACCTAATGAAGTGACCCATAGCATGGCTGCCTTATTAGCATCGCCGGTAAAATGTGCGGACCAAACGATCAGGACTTTTGCATCTTGAGACACTGGAGCAACTTAAATCCGTCGATTGGTAAGTGTTTGTTTCGCATTAAATGTGGGTATCTAGTTTCAAATATACATACAGCTAGCGTAAATAGCATGTTAGCATCGATTAGCATAGCATGTTAGCATCGATTAGCTGGCAGTCATGCCGTGACCAAATATGTCTGATTAGCACATAAGTCAACAACATCAACAAAATTCACCTTTGTGATTTCGTTGATTTAATCGTTGCAAATGCATCTGCAGGTTATCCATACATCTCTGTGCCATGTCTGTCTTAGCATCGCCGGTAAAATGTGAAGACACTCTGGTACTTACAATGGGGGTCTGGCGGCAGACACTTTCTCATCTTCGGGCCAGCGGTGAATCCCTCCCTGTTAGTGTTGTTACACCCTCCGACAACACACCGACTAGGCATGATGTCTCCAAGGTTCCAAAAAATTGTCGAAAAAACGGAAAATAACAGAGCTGAGACCCGGTGTTTGTAATGTGAAAATGAATATGGCGGGTGTGTTACCTCGGTGACGTCACGTTCTGACGTCATCGCTAAGAGACCGATAAACAGAAAGGCGTTTAATTTGCCAAAATTCACCCGTTTAGAGTTCGGAAATCTGTTCAAAAAATACATGGTCTTTTTTCTGCAATATCAAGGTATATATTGACGCTTACATAGGTTTGGTGATAATGTTCCCCTTTAAGTTGAGCCATGAAACAGTATTGTTGTGTTATATTGTTGTGGGGCGGTATAGCTCGGTTGGTAGAGCGGCCGTGCCAGCAACTTGAGGGTTGCAGGTTCGATTCCCGCTTCCGCCATCCTAGTCACTGCCGTTGTGTCCTTGGGCAAGACACTTTACCCACCGGCTCCCAGTGCCACCCACACTGGTTTAAATGAAACTTAGATATTGGGTTTCACTATGTAAAGTGCTTTGAGTCACTAGAGAAAAGCGCTATATAAATATATAATTCACTAATATTACTAGTGTGATGCTGCATATGCTTCAACTACAAACAAGATGTTTTGTATGAGTTTGGATCATTTACTATATACAGTACAAACATATTGTGATTTATAACATAATAATAGTGTTTAGTAACAGAGATGAACAATGCATCCCTTCTAACTTACGTCAGTGATTATAATAATCATTTAATGACTTATTTTTGTGGTGGGTGCTATTTTTTTCCTGAGTTGAACACGTATGGTCAATAAATTCCTCTTCAGTTAAATAAAATCAGTCTATTAAAGACCTGATTATTGATCAAGACCTTGTTTGTGGAGCAGAATTCAATTTGACCCTACTTCTTTTTTGGACATGATCCAATACAACTTATAATGAATTAAAAGAAATCCTTATTTTTCTTGGAGTACACAGAGTTTACAGCACAAGAAGGAGGAGAGAGATATTAATGAATGCATAGTTATCTAACCCAGACATATGCTGTCTGACAAACCAGATTGACTGTGCGCCAGCGCCCCCAAGTGGCGACTTTATTCCCTTCTTTATTCCCCACCAAGGCAACAAGCAAAGAGTGTTGCTGTGCAGGGAAAGAAGCGCCAAAAAGAAACGGGAGCTGATGCATTGCAAGTGGCAGGCTGATAAATGGCCGGCGTTGCTTTTTCCACGACCACAGGTAAACGCTGACGCAGTAAACCACACGCAGCGAGGGTGACTAATACAAATCAGTCGCCAGCTACTTCCGCCTGCCAGCGCGTACCCGGGCCTCGCCCCGGCCAGCCAAAACACCAGTTATGAATCAAAGAGGCTGCAGCGAGACAAGGACGTATGAGCGTACCCAGACCTGCTCGCCGCGTCCTCCGGCCTGCCGTGCAAAACTGCTGACGGTGTAAATTGTTTGTGGCAATTCCACAGAGCACCAATGTTAACTACCAGAGGCAATTCCTGAAGGAATTACGTGTGAATGCTCCAATTGATTGCTGACAGAACGTTGGATGAATGTAGAAATGGTTTGAATGTTGGAATGGTATGCAAGGTAACGAGTTAGAATTTCCAGGAAAACCGGAATTGGGTTTTGGAAGTTGGGAAAGTGTGAGTTTGAATGTCCAGGATGGGCGGAATGTGTTAATGTTGGAATGGTTTGAATAGGTAGAAAAATGTGGGGATTGTGCTATTTGGAAAAATGTCCCATTCAATTTCAATGGGAACTTCCTGGAATTTTGGGGAAAGCGGGATTTTTGGGAAATGGTTAGGAGCTTGAATGTCAATGTTGAAGTAGTAAATGGTGTTAGGGAATTTCGGGGAAATCGGGATTTTTTTTTAATTAGGAAAAAAGGGTAGTTTGAATCTCCAGAATGGTGGAATGGGTTGATAAATGTGGGAATTGTACAACTTGGAAAAATGTACCACTGATTTCATTGGGAACTTCCTGGAATTTTGGTAAAAGCGGGATTTTTGGAGCATGGCTGTACTAAATGAGCTGAATTGGTAGGTGTTAGAAATGTTGGAATCGGGCAAGAAATGTTGAAGTAGTAAATGGTATTAGGGAATTTCGGGAAAATCTGGATTTTTTTTAAATTTGGAAAAAAGGTAGTTTGAATCTCCAGAATGGTGGAATTTGTTGAAGGTGGAATGGGTTGAAAAATGTGGGAATTGTGCAACTTGGAAAAATGTCCTACTCATTTCAATCGGAACTTCCTGGAAATGTTGGGAAAAGTGGGATTTTTGGAAAATGGTTAGGAACATTAATGTCCTAAATGAGCTGAATTGATTGGTCTTAGAGTTGTTGAAATTGGCCAAGAAATATTGAAGTAGTAAATGGTATTCGGGAGTTTCGGGAAAAATAGTTTGAATGTCCAGAATGGTGGAATTTGTTGAAGGTGGAATGTTTTGAAAAATGTGGGAATTTTGCAACTTGGAAAAATGTACCACTGATTTCAATGGGAACTTACTATAATTTTGGGAAAAGCAACATTTTTGGAAAATGGTTAGGAGCATGAATGTCAATGTTGAAGTAGTAAATGGTGTTAGGGAATTTCAGGAAAATCAGGATTTTTTTTTAATTTGGAAAAAAAGGTAGTTTGAATCTCCAGAATGGTGGAATGGGTTGAAAAATGTGGGAATTGTGCAACTTGGAAAAATGTACCACTGATTTCATTGGGAACTTCCTGGAATTTTGGTAAAAGCGGGATTTTTGGAGCATGACTGTACTAAATGAGCTGAATGGGTTGGTGTTAGGAATGTTGAAATCAGGCAAGAAATGTTGAAGTAGTAAATGGTATTAGGGAATTTCGGGAAAATCTGGATTTTTTTTAAATTTGGAGAAAAGGTAGTTTAAATCTCCAGAATGGTGGAATTTGTGGAAGGTGGAATGAGTTGAAAAATGCGGGAAATTTGCAACTTGGAGAAATGTCCCATTAATTTCAATAGGAACTTCCTGGAAATTTTGGTAAAAGCAGGATTTTTGGAAAATGGTTAGGAGCTTGAATGTCAATGTTGAAGTAGTAAATGCTGTTAGGGAATTTCAGGAAAATCGGGAATTTTTTAAATTAGGAAAAAAGGGTAGTTTGAATCTCCAGAATGGTGGGATGGGTTGAAAAATGTGGGAATTGTGCAACTTAGAAAAATGTACCACTGATTTCATTGGGAATTTCCTGGAATTTTGGTAAAAGCGGGATTTTTGGAGCATGACTGTACTAAATGAGCTGAATTGGTTGGTGTTAGAAATGTTGAAATCGGGCAAAAAAATGTTGAGGTCATAAATGTTATTGAGAATTTCGGGGAAAATCTGGATTTTTTTTAAACTTGGAAAAAGGGTAGTTTGAATATCCAGAAAGGTTGGAATTTGTTGAAGTTGGAATGGGTTGAAAAATGTGGGAATTGTGCAAAAAATGTACCACTGATTTCAATGGGAACTTCCTTGAATTTGGGGAAAAGTGGGATTTTTGGAAAATGGTTAGGAGCATGAATGTCCTAAATGAACTGAATTGGTTGGTTGTTAGAATTGTTGAAAATGGGCAAGAAATGTTGAAGTAGTAAATGATATTAGGGAACATCGGGAAAATCGGGAATTTTTTTTAAACCTGGAAAAAAGGGTAGTTTGAATGTCCAGAATGGTGGAATTTGTTGAAGGTGGAATGGGTTGAAAAATGTGGGAATTTGGCAATTTGGAAAAATGTACTACTGATTTCAATGGGAACTTCCTGGAATTTTGGGAAAAGCGGGATTTTTGGAAAATAGTTAGGAGCATGAATGTCCTAAATGAGCTGAATTGGTTGGTCTTAGAATTGTTGAAATCGGGCAAAAAAATGTTGAAGTAGTAAATGGTATTAGAGAATTTCGGAGAAAATATCGAATTTTTTTAAACTTGGAAAAAGGGTAGTTTGGATATCCAGAATGGTGGAATTTGTTGAAGGTGGAACGGGTTGAAAAATGAGGGAATTCTGCAACTTGGAAAAATGTACCACTGATTTCAATGGGAACTTCCTGGAAATTTGGTAAAAGCAGGATTTTTTGAAAATGGTTAGGAGCATGAATGTCCGAAATGTCCTGATTTGGTTGGTTTTACAACTGCTGAAATCGGGCAAGAAAAGTTTGAAGTACTAAATGGTATCAGAGAATTTCGGGGAAAATCTGGAATTTTTTAAACTTGGAAAAAGGGTAGTTTGAAGGTGGAATGGTTTGAATGGGTTGAAAAATGTAGGAATTGTGCAACTTGGAAAAATGGCCCATTCATTTCAATGGGAACTTCCTGGAAATTTTGGGAAAAGCTGGATTTTTAGTTTAAATGTTGTAATGGTTTGAATGTTGAAGAGCTGACGCTGAACTGAAATGCTCATGGACTAATGTATAAATGGTTTGGATCTTGAAATAGTTTAAACACTGAAATGGTTAGAATGGTAAAGAGTTAGAATTTCCAGAAAACTGGAATTGGGTTTGGAAGTTGGGAACGTGATAGCTTGAATGTCCAGGATGAGCAAAATGTGTTGATATTGGAATGGTTTGAATAAGTTGAAAAATGGTTGGTGTTAGAATTGTTGAAATCGGGCAAAGAAATGTTGAAGTAGTAAATGGTGTCAGGGAATTTCTGGAAAATCAGTAATTCCTTAAAAGAAGAATGTTTTGATGGTGGAACGGTTGAAAATTGGGAATTTTTATGAAAATGGTAATTACTTCAATGGTAATGGTCAGAATGAGTTGAAATGGTTGGTGTTGAAATTTTTCAAATCGGTGGAGAAATGTTGAAGTAGTAACATGTTGGATTGAAAAATTGTATTACGGAATTCCTGGAATTTGGGGAAAACCTGGAACTTTTCCAGTTCAAAAAACATTGTTTTTTCCGGCCTGATTAAGAGGAATGTTTTGACGGTTGAAATCTGTTGAATAATGTGGGTGGAGTAGTCGCCAAAAAAAGCCGTGGAAATGGGCTTTTGAAAACCAGGAATTCTGGAAAATCCTGGAATTTTTTGGAACTTGGAAAAGGGGAAGTTTGCATTTCTAGAATGGTAGAATATGTTGAAGTTGGAAGGGTTTAAATCAGATGAAAAATGTGGAAGTTGTGGACCTTGGAAGAACGTCCCATTGATTTCCATGGGAATTTCACAAAAAAATGGGAATTTCGGAGAAAAGCGGCAATTTTTATAAAAATGGTAAAAAACTTGGATTGTAATGGTCAAAATGAGTTGAAATGGTTGGTGTTGAAATTTTTCAAATCAGTGGAGAAATGTTGAATTAGTAATATGTTGAACTGAGAAATGGTGTTATGGAATTCCTGGACTTTGGGGAAAACCGCTAACTTTTGCAGTTTGAAAAACTTTGGGGTTTTTTTGGCATGATTAAGAGGAATGTTTTGACGGTTGAAATGTGTTGAATGATGTGGAAGGAGTAGTCGCCAAAAAAAGGGGTGGAAATAGGGCTTTTGAAAACCAGGAATTCTGGAAAATCTAGAAATTTTTTGGAACTTGGAAAGGGATCAGTTTGAATGTTTAGAATGGTAGAATATGTTGAAGTTGGAAGGGTTTGAATCAGACGAAAAATGTGGAAGTTGTGGAACTTGGAAGAATGTCCCATTGATTTCCATGGGAATTTCAGGGAACAAAATCGGAATTTCGGAGAAAAGCGGGAATTTTTTTTTGAAAATGGCTAAAAAAACAAAACTTGAATGGTCATGGTCAGAATGAGTTGAAATGGTTGGTGTTGAAATGTTTCAAGTCGGTGCAGAAATGTTGAAGTAGTAACATGTTGAATTGAGAAATGGTATTACGGAATTCCTGGAATTTCGGGAAATCAGGAAGTTTTTTAGTTCAAAAAACAACTTTGGTTTTTTTCGTCCTAATTAAGAGGAATGTTTTTACGATGGAACGGTTGAAATGTGTTGAAAAATGTGCGAGGAGTTGTCGCCATAAAAAAGGGTGGACATAGGGCATTGGAAAACCAGGAATTCTGGGAAATCCTGGAATTTTTTTGAACTTGGAAAAGGTGAAGTTTTAATGTTTAGAATATTAGAATATGTTGAAGTTGTAACAGTTTGAATCAGATGAAAAATGTGGAAGTTGTGGAACTTGGAAGAATGTCCCATTGATTTCCATGGGGATTTCAGCAAAAAATGGGAATTTCTGAGAAAAGCGGGAATTTTTATGAAAATGGTAATTACTTAAATGGTAATGGTCAGAATGAGTTGAAATGGTTGGTGTTGAAATTTTTCAAATCGGTGGAGAAATGTTGAAGTAGTAACATGTTGAATTGAAAAATGGTATTATGGAATTTCTGGAATTTGGGGAAAACATGGAACTTTTCCAGTTCAAAAAACGTTGTTTTTTCCGGCCTGAATAAGAGCAATGTTTTGACGGTTGAAATGTGTTGAACAATGTGAAAGGAGTAGTTGCCAAAACAAAGGGTGAAAATAGGGCTTTTAAAAACCAGGAATTCTGGAAAATCCTGAAATTTTGGGGAACTCGGGAAGGGGTAAATTTGAATGTGTAGAATGGTAGAATATGTTGAAGTTGGAAGGGTTTAAATCAGATGAAAAATGTGGAAGTTGTGGAACTTGGAAGAACGTCCCATCGATTTCCATGTGAATTTCAGAAAAAAATGGGAATTTTTAGAAAAGCGGGAATTTTCATAAAAATTGTAAAAAACTTGGATTGTAATGGTCAAAATGAGTTGAAATGGTTGGTGTTGAAATTTTTCAAATCGGTGGAGAAATGTTGAATTAGTAATATGTTGAACTGAGAAATGGTGTTATGGAATTCCTGGACTTTGGGGAAAACCGCTAACTTTTGCAGTTTGAAAAACTTTGGGTTTTTTTTGGCATGATTAAGAGGAATGTTTTGACGGTTGAAATGTGTTGAATGATGTGGAAGGAGTAGTCGCCAAAAAAAGGGGTGGAAATAGGGCTTTTTAAAAGCAGGAATTCTGGAAAATCTTGAAATTTTTTGGAACTTGGAAAGGGGTCAGTTTGAATGTTTAGAATGGTAGAATATGTTGACGTTGGAACGGTTTGAATCAGACGAAAAATGTGGAAGTTGTGGATCTTGGAAGAATGTCCCATTGATTTCCATGGGAATTTTGTAGAAAAGCGTGAATTCTTATGAAAATGGTAAAAAAAAAAATAATTATAACATGTTGAATTGAGAAATGGTGTTACGGAATTCCTGGAAATTCGGGAAAACCTGGAACTTTTCCGGTTCAAAAAACGTAGTTTTTTCCGACCTGATTAAGAGGAATGTTTTGACGGTTGAAATTTGTTGAAAAATGTGGAAGGAGTAGTTGCCCTAAAAAAGGGTGGAAATAGGGCTTTGGAAAACCAGGAATTCTGGAAAATCCTGGAATTGTTTTTAACTTGGAAAAGGGGAAGTTTGAATTTCTAGAATGGAATATGTTGAAGGTGGAACAGTTTGAATCAGACGAAAAATGTGGATGTTGTGGAATTTGGAAGAATGTCCGATTGATTTTCATGGGAATTTCAGGAAAAAAATGGGAATTTCGGAAAAAGCGGGATTTTTTTTTTTTAAATGGTAAAAAACTTGAATAGTAATGGTCAGAATTAGTTGAAAAGGTTGGTGTTGAAATTTTTCAAATCAGTGGAGAAATGTTGAAATAGTAACATGTTGAACTGAGAAATAGTGTTACGGAATTCCTGGAATTTGGGGAAAACCTGGAACTTTTCCAGTTCAAAAAACTTTGCTTTTTTTTGGCATGATTAAGAGGAATGTTTTGACGGTTGAAATGTGTTGAATAATGTGGAAGGAGTAGTTGCCAAAAAAAGGGGTGGAAATAGGGCTTTTGAAAACCAGGAATTGTGGAAAATCCTGGAATTTTTTGGAACCTGGAAAAGGGGAAGTTTGAATGTGTAGAATGGTAAAATATGTTGAAGTTGGAAGGGTTTAAATCAGATGAAAAATGGGGAAGTTGTGGAACTTGGAAGAATGTCCCATTGATTTCCATGGGAATTTCACAAAAAAATGTGAATTTCAGAGAAAAGCGGGACATTTTTATAAAAATTGTAAAAAAAAAAAAAAAAAAAACTTGAATGGTGATGGCCAGAATGAGTTGAAATGGTTGGTGTTGAAATTTTTCAAATCGGTGGAGAAATGTTGAAATAGTAACATGTTGAATTGAGAACTGGTATTACGGAATTCCTGGAATTTGGGGAAACCGGGAATTTTTCCAGCTCAAAAATCAACTTTGTTATTTTTGTCCTGATTAAAAGGAATGTTTTGAATGTGGAACGGTTGAATTTCATTGAAAAATGTGGAAGGAGTAGTCACCATAAAAAAGGGTGGAAATAGGGCTTTGGAAGACCAGACATTCTGGAAAATCCTGGATTTTTTTGGAACTTGGAAAAGGGGAAGTTTGAATGTTTAGAATGGTAGAATATGTTGAATCAGATGAAAAATGTGGAAGTTGTGGAACTTGTAAAAATGCCCCATTGATTTCAATGGGAACTTCCTGGAATTTTGAGAATATGATTATGAGCATGACTGTCCTAAATGAGCTGAATTGGTTGGTGTTAGAATTGTTGTAATCGGGCAAGAAATGTTGAAGTAGTAAATGGTGTTAAGGAATTTGGGGAAAATCAGGAATTTTTTAAAACTTGGAAAAAGAGTAGTTTGAATGTCCAGAATGGTGGAATGTGTTAAAGCTGGAATGGTTTAAATAGGTTTAAGAATGTTGGAATTGTGGAAGTTTGGGAAAAAAAGGAATGATTGGAAATCCTGGAATTTTTTTAGAATTGTTGAAGTAGATACTTTTTGTACTTTTTGATAGTTTTCTAAATAAAGGGGACCAAAATCTTAGGGTACATGAAACATATGTTTATTATCGGAATGTAGTCTTTAAATAAAATAGTGAACATACTAGACAACTTGTCTTTTAGTAGTAAGGAAACAAATAAAGACTCCTAATTAGTCTGCTGAGCTATGCGGGAACATACTGTGTCATAGATACACCTATTACTTTGTCAACATTATGAGGGACAAACTGTACAAAATGATTTGTAATGTACTTGTTCATTTACTGTTAATATTTGCTTATTTTCTCTTTTAACATGTTCTATCTACACTTCTGTTAAAATGTAATAATCACTTATTCTTTTCTTCTTTGATACTTTACATTAGTTTTGGATGATACCACAAATTTGGGCATCAATCCGATACCAAGTAGTTACAGGATCATACATTGGTCATATTCTAAGTCCTCGTGTGTCCAGGGACGTATTTCCTGAGTTTATAAACATAATATAAATTTTAAAAAATAAAATAAAATTTGTGGTGCTAAAATATCATCGATATAAAGATAGTGGTTACGACTAGATATACTGCTGGCGTTTGTTTACATTGTGGCTACGGTGTGTAGTGAAGCCTGTTTAGCTATTCCTCGTCCTGCAGTGCTAATGCTACATACAAGAAACTTACTTCATTTGTCGCCATTGAGGTGAAGATTAATGATTTAGACATAGCTAAAACACTGTGGATGGACGTTAGCCGCTAGCTAGCTAGCCATGTCTTAAAGCGCCTCTTCTTCAGGGCGTTTCAGTGTTTATAACTTCACCTTTATGTTAACTGTTTAAGCCAGGGGTGTCAAACTCAAATACAGAGTGGGCCAAAATTTAAAACTGAACAAAGCCGCGGGCCAAGGTTGAACAAATTAACCTTTTAATAGGGACCCAAACAAGTTTTGCATTGAGTATTGAACAAGCAAGGCTTATATAACTTTATAGTGACATGCAAAATCGAGTTTCAAATTATAATAAAAATAATTGAAAAATATCAATGGCATTTCAAATATAATTTAAATACAAATGTAATGCCTCTTCTATTTGCAGCCTTCTGAGGTAAATATCAAAATATATTGTAGCGTCCCGAAAGAGTTAGTGCTGCAAGGGGTTCTGGGTATTTGTTATTTTGTGTTTATGTTATGTTACAGTGCAGCTGTTCTCCCGAAATGTGTTTGTCATTCTTGTTTGGTGTGAGTTCACAGTGTGGCGCATATTTGTAACAGTGTTAAAGTTGTTTATACGGCCACCCTCAGTGTGACCTGTATGGCTGTTGACCAAGTATGCCTTGCATTCACTTATGTGTGTGTAATAGCCGCATATATTATGCGAGTGGGTCTGCACGCTGTTTGTGTGGAGGAAATGCGGACGTGATGACAGGTTGTAGAGAATGCTAAAGGCAGTGCCTTTAAGGCACGCCCTCAATATTGATG
Organism: Nerophis ophidion; assembly: GCF_033978795.1. NCBI lineage: Eukaryota > Metazoa > Chordata > Actinopteri > Syngnathiformes > Syngnathidae > Nerophis > Nerophis ophidion. The sequence goes on along the minus strand of NC_084631.1, from coordinate 32,723,901 downwards.
TCCGGGTGAAAATCGGGAGAACGTTTGCTTGCCCCGGGAGATTTTCGGGAGGGGCACTGAACTTCGGGAGGATTGGCAAGTGTGAGAAATTGCGGTGTTACAGCCAGGGGCGCCGAAAAGGGGGGGTAAAGGAGACGGATTCTAGGGGCCCATGATGGAGGGGAGCCCACAGAGGCCCCTAATGATGATGAAATTATGTGTTGGGGGCCCTGTAAAGATTCTTTTCATGGGGCCCAAAATCCCTACCAGCGCCCCTGGTTACAGCGGCACCACTGCTGTGTAATAACGGCGGGTCAGCTGTAATGTTAAGTAGATATTGCCTCAACGGCCAAATTAAATTACACGGCGGGCCAAATTTGGCCCACGGGCCAGAGTTTGACACCCATGGTTTAAGCCAAAATGCATCCGTTCTCCCTTTTCTGTCCACACACCGTGTCTGCTTTCAAGTATTCTGTGATTCTGCGCTGCCGAACATGCTCCTCTGCTTGTAAAAACCAGCAATGTCATGGCAAACCTGTAATTTCAAACAGAGTACAGTACTATTTTTGAATCATAAGTACCACAATACTATACCATTACCGGCATACCATACAACCCTAATGCCGAATGCTATTGTGTGCTTAGCTGTTGTGTAGCTGCTGTGCAAATGACTTGACTAAAATAGAATAAAAGAGCTGTGCTTCATGGAGGAGATTTAGAATTTAATCGGCTGTCCAGGTTAGCACATTGTATCGGACATTTTAGATGCGAGTCGATACAATCCTGTTTTCCAGCTGATGCGATACAGAATATCAATATCAGATTGGGCCGCCCCCCTTTTTGGGGAACAATACAAAAAGACTAAAACAGTAAGACAAATTGTGAGTGGCAGTGTCCTAGAAGATATAAATTGTGGATCATGTCCCGGCTTTTACACGCTGTTAATAAAAGGTACCAAGCCTTCAAATAACCCGTCCAATAAACAGGGATTGGAACACGTGGAGAGTCTGGTCCGCTTCGTTGGACCTGAACATGGCCATTTCATCTGTTGAGCCAGTCGGCCAAATCTCGACTTTATTAAAGTCGCTTTGATGGATTCATTCCTTGCTTCCCCACCAGTGTGATCTATCGCCTGTCCGCTCTGTGGAGCCTCTAATAAACTTGTTTAGCAACCGGATCACAGCATGGAAGCAGTATGTGCGTACAACATCACAGTATTACTGCCTCATCATTTCAAAGTTTTATGTTCATCCAGGGTTTCCCCTAAACTGCCGAAATACCTGTGCTTATGGGTCGTTTGCTATTGAATGATTTTCTTTAAAAATGCTCAATAAATATAAAACAAATCCATTTTCATTCATTAGTATCAACTACGGTTGTACGGTATACAGGTACTAGTAAAGCACTGCTGTACTATTGAATCATAAACGTTACTATACCGCCTCTACAAAAATACTGGTTCCCAAACGGGTGTGATGCTGCTGGTTTAACGAGCAGCGGAGCAAACGCAGTGTGTAGACAGAAAAGGGAGAAAGTACGCTTTTTGGCTTAAAAACTAAAGATTAGACTTAGACTTCCTTTCTATTTCCGAGTCGCTCATTTTCGTACAGCGCACTGCAAAAAGTCAGTGTTCGAAAACGAGAAGAAAAAAATACAAAAACTAGGGGTATTTTATTTGAAGTAAGAGAAATTATCTACCAATAGAACAAGAAAATTTGGTCGAATTTATGGTGAGTTGGTCATTTCAGTCTTTTCTGTCTGTCGCGCCCAACAAAGTGTTAATACTGTACCAGCTGTTTGATTCTAACGGGCATCTCATTTCTGATTTTTCACTAACAAATTTGAAGGTGTTAATATCGCCATGTAAAATCGCTAATGCTAATCATGTCAATTGCAATATTCAATGGATATTAGCATCAAGCTGGTGCATTTTGGAAAAAGTGGAGCCTTAATTTAACATTGAAGATTTATTTTTAGTAAATCTGTTTGTTGGAATGAATACTTCCTGCCAGGCGTGATGTCACACGCATACAGGTGGGCACAGAAATTCAGTGCCCACCAGGACGGGCGCCAACAAAGCAGTAGATTCGGTACCCATCCCTATAATCAAGAACTGTTTTCCTGTGGACAATGTTGCCGAACGACTGCGATAAACATGTCAGTTCTCCGGTCTATTAAGCCGGTGGCCAGATGTCGGTCAGACGTGTTGTGTCCGTATGAGATGAAGGGAGGCAATTAGCGGTCCTCGTCCTCCTGTGTCGCCGCGCTCACCGTGCACAGGTGGGAGGCTTTCACAAGCTAATAAGTACTGCAGGGACGGCTGTTGCCGGGTAATTCATCCCATCAGCTGCCCTCGCCAGCCAAAACACACACGCTGTTTTCTTTTTAAACCGTCCCAGGGTGTTATAGAAGAATAAATCACACTTGGCGTACTTTTACCAGCTAAATCACTCGGAAATTTTAATTTTACAAGAGCGCGGACGGGAAAGAAATCAGATGTGTGAGTCTTTACTTTTGGTAGAGCACAGCTCTATATTATTTACCGGCATGATAATGGTCATAGTGTTATAATAGAAAATTCCCCCCAAAATGAAACAATTCTTTTTAATTATTTCTGTTTAAATATAAACATTTTCTAATCAAGCACAGCTATTATTTGGGTATTTATGTACATGAATCTCTCCTGGAAAGGTTTTTAGAGCGTCTCCTGCCGTCCTAATGTTGAGTATCGGTGCAGTTGCAGTATTGTCCATTGCCTTTATTTTGGCGACCAAAGTCTCCATTAAAAAAAGGCCGCCGATCATATGTTTGCTGGCCGCACCATCATGGTCGTCATGGTAGCCATCAGATTGGGACCTTTCCAGTAGTACCACTTGATGCCGTTGTAGCGCACCACGTTGGACGAGCCGGGGTAATACACCCCGTTCAGGTTGGACGGTCCACATGCCTCGAACCACCAACCTGGGGAGAAAAGATATTTACGGTCAAAGTCTGACTTATTAGTAGCTGCTTTTGTCTTGCTGCAACAATGTGGTACAAAAAAATAAATGAGAAATTAATTCAGCTTAGTGTTAATACTTTTTCCATCCATCCATTCATCTTCTTCCGCTTATTAAATAACAAATTAATTCAGCTTAGTGTTAGTACTTTTTCCATCTATCCATCTTCTTCCGCTTATCTGAGGTCGGGTCGCGGGGGCAGCAGCCTAAGCAGGGAAGCCCAGTAGCCCAAAAGTACAGTATTTTTAAAAATATATATATATTAATTATAATTATATTGCAATAAAGTACAATTTAATTAATTTTTTTTAAAAACAAGGCAATTTCCCCGTAAGAAATGCAAAAATTAATGCTTAAAAAGTCAATTAAAATACTTCACCTGAACTCAAATCATTATTATTATTATTGTTACTTTTATTGAAGGTTGAAAAACACTTAATCTAAAAAAATGTATTGATACTGTACATTGAATTTGATGTTAAATTGATATTTGTTTGTGGGCTGAAAGTGGTTAATTTTGGGCTCCTACAAAATAAAATGTATATATATATATATATGTATATATGTATATATATATATATATATGTGTATATATATACATATATATGTATGTATATATATATATATATATATGTATATGTATATATGTGTGTATATATATGTATTATATATCTACTATATATGTGTATATATATGTATGTAAATATGTGTATATATATATATATATATATGTCTGTATATATATATATATATATATATATATATATATATATATATATATGATATGTATCCATCCATCCATCCATCTTCTTCTGCTTATCCAAGGTCGGGTGGTGGGGGCAGCAGCCTAAGTAGAGAAGCCCAGAATTTCCTCTCCCCAGACACTTAGTCCAGCTCTTCCCGGGGGATCCCGAGGCCTTCCCAGGCCAGTCGGGAGACATAGTCGTGCCAACGTGTCCCGGGTTTTCCCCGTGGCCTCCTACCTAGGATTGGACGTGTCCTAAACACCTCCCCAGGGAGGCGTTCCGGTGGCATCGTGACCAGATACCCGAACCACCTCATCTGGCTCCTATATATATATATATATATATATATATAGATAGATAGATAGATAGATAGAATTTGCATTATCCTGTTATATCTCACATTCTACATTGTGTTTTGGAAAAAAGTTGTCATAAACATTACTTCATTCATTAAAAAATATATACATAAAAGAAAACACATTTTTATGCAAATGTAAATGTATTTAGTTATAAGATTTCATTCACTTTCTTCTTTCCTTCATGGATCCAAACCAGGGGTGTCAAACTCATTTTAGATGCGGAGCCACATGGAGAAAAACCTACTCCCAAGTGGGCTGGACTGGTGAAATCACGGCACGATAACTTAAAAATAAAGACAGCTTCAGATTGTTTTTTTTTTCTTTAAAAATAACACAAGCACATTCCGAAAATGAACAAATCATAATGTTGTTTTTGTTTTTACGCTTACATGTCGCGGTTAATAGTATTCTACCTTTATTTGTCGTTATTTACACTTTTTGAATAAATTATGTGATAATGTTCATCATTGGTGTTAATTTTATATCTAGCAAGATATGAAAATATTTTTATAAAAATCAAATTGCTGGATGTTATTTATGTGGTTTGCTCATTTTCCTCGACTGGTGTGCTAACATGTTGTTTATTTTTTTTATACATATGTAGCATCATCTACAAAAATGCAAAAAGTTGTTATTGCGACATCTAGTGGACACATTTAAAACTGCAGTGTCTTTCATTCAAAAATGTTGGCTCATTTTTATACATCCCGTGGGCCTTACGTTTGATACCCCTTGATCTTAACTTTACCGCAATTTTTTTCTACATTTTTACTGTAATATTTTCAGAATGTGTTTGTTCTATTTTGGGCAAAGTAAGACAATGAAAACAATCTGAAGTTTTCTTAATTGTTTTTGTTTTAATGCCATGATTTGAATAGTCACGTGTCGAAATGTCCGATAGTGACCTTTTTTGCCGATATTCCGATTTTGTCCAACTCTTAATTACCGATTCCGATATCAACCGATACCGATACAAACAGTTCTGAAATTAACACATTAGTACATCTAATTTTGTTGTGATGCCCCGCTGGATGCATTAAACAATGTAACAAGGTTTTCCAAAATAGATCAACTCAAGTTATGGAAAAAAATGCCAACACGGCACTGCCATATTTATTATTGAAGTCACAAAGTGCATTATTTTTTTGAACATGCCTCAAAATAGCAGCTTGGGATTTGGGACATGCTCTCCCTGTGAGGAGGTTGATGTGGGAGGGGTATATAGTAGCGTCCCGGAAGAGTTAGTGCTGCAATGGATCCTGGGTATTTGTTCTGTCGTGTTTGTTATTTTACGGTGTAGATGTTCCCCCGAAATGTGTTTGTCATTCTTGTTTGGTGTGGGTTCACAGTGTGGCGCATATTTGTAACAGTGTTAAAGTTGTTTATACGGCCACCCTCAGTGTGACCTGTATGGCTGTTGACCAAGTATGCCTTGCACTCACTTGTGTGTGTGAAAAGCCGTATATACTATGTGATTGGACCGGCACACAAAGGCAGTGCCTTTAAGGCACGACCCCAATATTGTTGTTTGTGTGGAAATCGGGAGAAATTCTGGAGAATGGTTGCCCCGGGGGATTTTTGGGAGGGGCACTGGAATTCGGGAGCCTCCCGGGGAAAATGGGGAGCGTTGGCAAGTATGACTGGGATACGCAACTGCTCTGTACTTCCCACTACGTCCCTGTACCACTCCGTACAGCTGCGTTTTAAAAAATCATACATTTTACCTTTTGAAACCGATACAGATAATTTCCGACATTATATTTTAAAGCATTTATCGGCCGATAATATCGGGTCACATTTATTTTTGCATCTGGTTTGTGGTAGGAATGTCTCATCGACACAAAAGTAAAAAATCCACATATGCAAATTCAATACTAATACAAAATCAAGCATATTAATATTAAAATCTCAAAAATATATTTACAAATACACGTTTATTTATAGAAATTCTTGATTTATTTGTATGTCATTATTTTTATATTTATAAATTGTATTTCTATACATTTTCAAGTCTCAAAAATATAATTACAAAGACGCGTTTATTTATACAAATTATTTGTATATCACATTTGTATTTGTATATTTATTAATATATGCATATGTATTAATATTATATATATGTACAGTATATATATATAGCTCGGTTGGTAGAGTGGCCGTGCCAGCAACTTGAGGGTTGCAGGTTCGATTCCCGCTTCTGCCAACCTAGTCACTGCCGTTGTGTCCCTGGGCCAGACACTTTACCCACCTGCTCCCAGTGCCACCCACACTGGTTTGAATGTAACTTAGATATTGGGTTTCACTATGTAAAGCGCTTTGAGTCACTAGAGGAAAAAGTGCTATATAAAATATAAATCACTAAATCACATATATATAAGTTGATGTGAGACAATTCTACTTCCACACGTATCTAGTCAATACTACCATGATTACATCGATATTATCGGACATCTCTAGTCACGTGCACAGATTTTCCTCCACGTGGCCCCAGAGCTAAAATGAGTCTGACACCCCTGCTGTAGGTGTACCTAAAGAACTGGGCGCTGAGCATGTACTGCCTGGTTCTGGAAGGTTAGTAAGTAAGCCAGGAGACATGAATATTTCAAACAGGGCGGGAGAGGAAGTGGCGCACCTCCGGAGGCGAGCTGTGCACACTTGCAGGTGCAGCGGTCGTTGTCTCTGTCCCTGGTGCTGAACTGGGTGCCGCTGTGAGTCATGCTGTTGGTCCGCCCGGCTGTGCCGCTGAAGCCCTCCACGTGAAGACTGGGGGCGGCAACAAAACAGGAGGTCGTTAGTTCCACGTCCATTAAAGTCACTGAGCGCTCGAAATGTCAACAAACACAATTGACCCGGTACGAGGATTCAAAAATGGCGGTTGTCGTCAGTTCCAAAGCAAGAAGCTTCACGTTATTTCTCCTCCCGGAACCTTCTATTTACGAGTCGCTCATTTTCATACAGCGCACTGCAAAAAGTCAGTGTTCAAAAACTAGAGAAAAAAATACAAAAACCAGGGGTATTTTATTTGATCTAAGCAAAATGATCTACCAATAGAACAGGGGTCGGAACCTTTTTGGTTGAGAGAGTCATGAAAGCCAAATATTTCAAAATGTATTTCCGTGAGAGCCGTATAATATTTTTTAAACACTGAATACAACTAAATGTGTGCATTTTTAAGTAAGACCTGTCATGTCTTTGTGATCATGTTCTGTTTAGTTATGTTCTGTTTTGTTTTTGACTCCATTAGTTCCTGTTTTTGCGCACCCTGGTTTGTTTTTGTTTCCATGACTACCAATCAGTTCACCTGTTTTCACGATTCACGCAAATGATTCACTTGAACTCATGTACCTGTTGTCAATCACCACGTCACCATTAAAGCCTGCAGTCGCCAGGCAGTCAGCCTGGCGACATCACCTTCTACTCACCCTCTACCACCTCCAACACACCTATGTTATCCATGCCGATGATCCATGCTCTTTATCGGTCCAAGTAAGTTTTTCATGCCATAGTTTGTAAGTTTTATTTTATGTTCATAGTTCTCCTAATATGCGAGTTTTAGTTTTCATAGCCAAGTTTTTAACCTCCCCTGAGAGCGCCTTTTGTTTATACCCTTTGTTTTTGTAATATTTTTGAGTTAAGATTAAAGATGTCATTACCTTAACGCCACGTCCGTTTCAATCGCTATTCACCACGGGAAAAAACACACCATAGTCCAGGTCTTGACAAAACCAACATTTTTAGAGTATAATAAGTCTGTTATTCTTTTTAATAACATTGTTATTCTAAATTGAACCAATAATAAATATAATACTTCTTACCATTAATGCGACATCTTGGACAGGTGCGATAGAAAACGGATGGTTGGATTAAAATGCATGAGAATGTTTTATAATTTGAACGTTATTTTTAACACTGTGATTACCAGCGTAATTAATAATTACTTATTGTGTTACGCAATGTCAGCTAAGATTTATCTGAGAGCCAGATGTAGTAATCAAAAGAGCCACATCTGGCTCTAGAGCCATAGGTTCCCTACCCCTACAATAGAACAAGAAAATTTGTCATAGTATGGTGAGTTGGTCGTTTCACTGAAAAAAATGACTTTTTGGTGCTGTAAACTATTAGAGTAACTGTTGTAATTTATACCTAATATTTTTAAAATTCAGTAAGAACTAGAGTTTCTTAAGTAAAATTAAACATTTTATTAACGTAATACATATAGTATGGGGGAGGAGTAAGTTTTACTTATGTTTCCTCATACTATTTAAACGTTTAATAGTTGTACGTACATAAACCTAAAAATATTACATAAACTTTACTCTGAAAATCTAGTGTTTTGAAACGCATGCACGACGACGCATGCGCACAGCACAACAGGCTCCGTCCGACTGGCTCCGCTCCGGCCGTTAGGATCACTTCACAGAGCACTGCAAAGTGGCATTATGGGTAATTCTTATCTTGCGTGTATAATGTGTTACAGAGCCGATGTTCTCGAGAAATGTGTTTGGTGTGGGTTCGCAGAGTGTGGCGCATATTAGTAAGCATGTTAAAGTTGTTTATATCACAACCGTCAGTGTAAAAGGTATGGCTGTTGAACAAGTATGCATTGCAATCTCGTGTGCGCAGACAGCATGGTGTAAAAGTGGGCGCCATGACATGTTGTAGAGCAGTGGTCCCCATCCACTGGGCCGCGGGCGCAGAATAATTTTTTTTATTAATTTTTTTTTATCATACCCCGTTTTTAACTGCATGCCATTGATAAGCGCAGGAGTGAGAAGAGGTTTTAAATTAATTAGCGCCCTGGCGGCTATTCAAGGAAATACAGTATATAGAATTGACTTAATATTTTGAGTAAAATGATCTTCCTGCCGATGAAAAACAAGTAGACTTTACTTAATTTGTTTATATAAATATAACTTAGAACTTGGATGTAATTAAGTAACTGTTACTTAATATCTTCACAACCGTTATGTTATATGGTAAGTAGAATTTACTTGATACTGGCTAGCGAGTGTTACTTGATATTGCAGCATTAAATGTTACTTAATCATTTGCGTGCAAATACTTACAATAATTTTTTCAAGTAAATCTTGTGAGTTATTTTTCCAGTGTTCAGTCCTTTCTGTCTGTCGTGCCCTACAAAGTGTTAATGCTGTATTTGTTTAATGCACCAGCTGTTTGATTTTAACGCGCGTCTCATTTATGATTTTTCATGAACAAATTTGAAGGTGTTAATATCGCCATGTAAAATCGCTAATGCTCATCAGTAGCATGTCAAAACCAAAGTCAATGTTTATTTTTTGAAAAAGTAGACCCTTAATTTACATTGAAGCATTTTTTTTTTTTTGTAAATTTTTTTGTCATGATCCGTTACCCGGGTCATGGCATGATTTGTGTTTGGTACCGTATTTTTCGGACCATAAATCACAGTTTTTTTCATAGTTTGGCATGGGGTGGGACTTACTGTATACTCAAGAGCGACGTACATGTAAAATTTTCAACACATTACCGTAAAATATCAAATATATTTTTTATCTCGAGGAGCTGGACGAAGTGACTGGGGAACGGAAAGTCTGGGTTTCCCTGCTTAGGCTGCTGTCCCCGCAATCCTACCTCGGATAAGTGGAAGAAGATGGATGGATGGATAAAACAGCAAAGTCCATTTTGGCTGTCACTCATTATGGCACACAATTGTGTCAAAGTCATGATTTTTTTTCTCATGCTTGAAATAAGAAATTATTACTTTGAAAAAGCAATTTTATATGTTTATATGTTGATGACACAGCTTTGCAACACTTGATTTTCTAGCTTCAAGCATGTTTTACTCAATATAGGTCATCAAATGTCAGCAACAAGCTGTAATATCTTACTGAGATCATTTAGGAGCAAAACACTTAAAGGCCTACTGAAATGAGATTTTCTTATTTAAACGGGGATAGCAGGTCCATTCTGTGTCATATTTGATCATTTCACGATATTGCCATATTTCTGCTGAAAGGATTTAGTAGAGAACATCCACGATAAAGTTTGCAACTTTCGGTGCTATGAGAAAAGCCCTGCCTGTACCAGAAGTCGCAGACGATGACGTCACAAGTTTGATGGCTCCTCACATATTCACATTGTTTTTAATGGGAGCCTCCAACAAAAAGTGCTATTCGGACCGAGAAAACGACAATTTCCCCATTAATTTGAGCGAGGATGAAAGATTCGTGTTTGAGGATATTGATAGCGACGGACTATAGAAAAAAGTTTAAAAAAAAACGGGATTGCATTGCGACAGATTCCGATGGTTTTAGACACATTTACTAGGATAATTCTGGGAAATCCCTTATCTTTCTATTGTGTTGCTAGTGTTTTAGTGAGTTTAATAGTACTTGATAGTGGGTAGGGTGTGTCCACAGGTGTCTTGACGCGCAGTGTCTCAGGGGAGTCGACGGCAGCTATGGACGGCACAAGCTCAGTTTTTCTCCACTAAGAAATTTGGGACGGCGTGGCGCAGTGGGAGAGTGGCCGTGCGCAACCCGAGGGTCCCTGGTTCAATCCCCACCTAGTACCAACCTCGTCACGTCCGTTGTGTCCTGAGCAAGACACTTCACCCTTGCTCCTGATGGGTGCTGGTTAGCGCCTTGCATGGCAGCTCCCTCCATCAGTGTGTGAATGTGTGTGTGAATGGGGAAATGTGGAAGTAGTGTCAAAGCGCTTTGAGTACCTTGAAGGTAGAAAAGCGCTATACATCTTCAACCCATTTATCATTTATTTATCATTTAAGAAATGACTTTTTAACCACAATTTTCTTAACGAAACCTGCTGGTTGAAATTTGGTGGGGATCCATGTTCTCTTGACCTGCGCTCCGATCCATAGTAAAGTTTCACCTCCAGGAGTTTTAAACAAGGAATCACCGTGTGTTTGTGTGGCTAAAGGCTAAAGCTTCCCAACTCCATCTTTCTACTGTAACTTCTCCAATATTAATTGAACAAATTGCAAAAGATTCAGCAACACAGATGTCCAAAATACTGTGTAATCATGCCGTTAAAGCAGACGACTTTTAGCTGTGTGTGTGTGTGCAGCTCTCATACTTCCTAAAAACCTGTGACGTCTTGCGTACACGTCATCATTACGACGTTTCCAAGACGAAACTCCCGGGAAATTTAAAATTGTAATTTAGTAAACTAAAAAGGCCGTATTGGCATGTGTTGCAATGTTAATATTTCATCATTGATATATAAACTATCAGACTGCGTGGTGGGTAGTAGTGGGTTTCAGTAGGCCTTTAAAACAAGTGAAAGACTCTTAACATAAAATCTGCTTAGTGAGAAGAATTATCTTATCAGACCGAATATAAGCAAATATCACCCTTATTTGAGATATTCAATCCGACTTAGATTTCAGTTTCTGCAGTGTCCAGGTCAGTGTCGTTATGTGCGGGTCGGCGGTGCTCTGCAGAGTTTAGACGGCCGAGGTGGTTTGCTGCCGAACACCCTGCCATCCCTTCTCATTAGCGCGGGACTCCGGGCCCCTGAGAGTTATGTGACCTCCACTGCAGCGCAGGGAGAACCGTCTGTGATGGCTAAGCGATGAGTCCTCCTCTTCCATTTGTGCATTTGAAGGTCATGTGACATGTTTGCGACAAGAAAGACTTCATGTGGCTTTTTATCTGGTCAACAATAGGGATGCGTTTTGAAATGAAAAGTTAAAAAGTTAAAGTACCAATGATTGTCACACACACACACACCAGGTGTGGCGAAATTGTTCTCTGCATTTAACCCATCACCCTTGATCACCCCCTCGGAGGTGAGGGGAGCAGTGGGCAGCAGCGGTGGTCGCGCCCGGGAATCATTTTTGGTGATTTAACCCCCAATTCCAACCCTTGATGCTGAGTGCCAAGCAGGGAGGTAATGGGTCCCGTTTTTATTGTCTTTGGTATGACTCGGCCGGGGTTTGAACTCACAACCTACCGATCTCAGGGCGGACCCCATTACCTCCCTACCTGGCACTCAGCATCAAGGGTTGGAATTGTGGCCTAAATAACCAAAAATGATTCCCGGGCGCGGCCACTGCTGCTGCTCACTGCTCCCCTCACCACCCAGGGGGTGATCAAGGGTGATGGGTCAAATGCAGAGAATAATGTTGCCACACTTAGTGTGTGTGTGACAATCATTGGTACTTTAACTTAATTTCTGCTTGTCCGACTTTATCACGGTATTAACGATTGTTTTCCTTCTGCTCACTACTTTTGTTTGACCTCTCTTTTTGAAACGTAGCTGTTCTGTGCTTTTTATGTTGTGATTATGTACAGGTTGCGGCGCTTCATGTTTTGCCATTCTGTGTATGTGTCTGAGGCTAGCAGTTAGCACTTGAAGTAGCTGTATGGTCGTGGATAAAACAGCTCATTTTGACGACAACTGGAACTCCTTTTATTGTTACACCTACACGTGACCCTCAATAACATACTTTTGTTTTTGCTAGTCTTGATTTAAAGCAGACAGAATTTCTAGGCGCAGTCAAGGCGATGAGGGGATCCGGTTTGGTGGCCACGGGATTAGGTCTCTGCTTTTTGCAGATGATGTGGTCCTGATGTCTTCATCTGACCGGGATCTTCAGCTCTCACTGCATCGGTTCGCAGCCGAGTGTGAAGCGACCGGAATGAGAATCAGCACCTCCAAGTCCGAGTCCATGGTTCTCGCCCGGAAAAGGGTGGAGTGCCATCTCCGGGTTGGGGAGGAGACCCTGCCCCAAGTGGAGGAGTTCAAGTACCTAGGAGTCTTGTTCACGAGTGGGGGAAGAGTTGATCGTGAGATCGACAGGCGGATCGGTGCGGCGTCTTCAGTAATGCGGACGTTGTATCGATCCGTTGTGGTGAAGAAGGAATTGAGCCGGAAGGCAAAGCTCTCAATTTACCGGTCGATCTACGTTCCCATCCTCACCTATGGTCATGAGCTTTGGGTCATGACCGAAAGGATAAGATCACGGGTACAAGCGGCCGAAATGAGTTTCCTCCGCCGTGTGGCGGGGCTCTCCCTTAGAGATAGGGTGAGAAGCTCTGCCATCCGGGAGGAACTCAAAGTAAAGCCGCTGCTCCTCCACATGGAGAGGAGCCAGATGAGGTGGTTCGGGCATCTGGTCAGGATGCCACCCGAACGGCTCCCAAGGGAGGTGTTTAGGGCACGTCCAGCTAGTAGGAGGCCACGGGGAAGACCCAGGACACGTTGGGAAGACTATGTCTCCCGGCTGGCCTGGGAACGCCTCGGGATCCCCCGGGAAGAGCTAGACGAAGTGGCTGGAGATAGGGAAGTCTGGGCTTCCCTGCTTAGGCTGCTGCCCCCGCGACCCGACCTCGGATAAGCGGAAGATGATGGATGGATGGATGGATGGATGATTTAAAGCAACAAACTCCACAGTACATAATGTTACGACTGTACATGTGGGATGTGGGAGACAGCAGCAACACAATCGCTTCTTTCCGAGACTATACTACCAAAGTATAGCTGAAATCAAAGACAAGACTGCACGTATCTCTTATGTGTGACTGCCATCTAAATGTCACATGTGTCATTACATTATGGAACAAATAAAATTGCTTCAAGGTCAGTAAGCACAACCAAAATTATTCCGTACGTTAGGCGCACCAGGTTATTTGGCGCACTGTCGAGTTTTGAGAAAATGAAAGGATTTTAGGTGCTACTGAGAGTCCGGAAAATACAGTTGTTGTTTTTTAAGTACAGTGTAAAAAAAAAATCTGTAGATTTAGCCAGAATTCTACTTCAAAATGTACAGTATTTTTTGTACAACATATTACGGTGAATAGAAAAACAGTATCCCTGTTTTTTTATGCTGTTGAAAAAATGCCAGCTTGGTTGCCAGGATTTGACTTTCGTTGTGTTAATTATTGTATGGGGCAGACGATGGAATGATGTTCTTGGAAAGTGCACCCACGTGTGCGATTGTGACTTGCACAGCTCACCCGTCTGTGCACTGTCAGAAACCTTACATCAAAACTGCGCTGTTTGGGACTTTTGATGTCGGATGTAAAGGGATAGGAGCTGCAGAATCTTGAGTCTTTGAAGCTCTTGTTTGAGCTGTGGTTGCCACGACCTGCATTCATTCTTGTGTCACATTCCAATTCTCGTGGAGGTTTGCAGTTGTTGTGTCTGCTTCTCTTTAAATGTCAATTTTAAAACATTTCTTTCTTGAGGATGTAGAATTGTTGAAGTATTAAATACTTCAAACAGTTTGAAGGGGGCCTTCTTCAAACCACAACACGCCTGTTCAAAAGTGCTTGTTTATCTCCGCTTTATCATTATTGTCTATGTTTATAAATATGGACTGCATTATCCTCTATTTACTGCCTTATTATATTGTCAATTATTTATTGTGATTCTTCTTCTTTTTTGGCTTGGAGAGTGATCTTTGAGTTGAGTTGAATTTGTGTTTATTTGGAACATGCATGCATACAACATGACGCATGCATACAACATGATACATGCATGCATACAACATGATACATGCATGCATACAACATGACGCATGCATACAACATGATACATGCATGTATACAACATGACGCATGCATACAACATGATACATGCATGTATACAACATGATAGATGCATGCATACAACATGACGCATGCATACAACATGATACATGCATGTATACAACATGACGCATGCATACAACATGATAGATGCATGCATACAACATGATACATGCATGCATACAACATGATACATGCATGTATACAACATGATAACATGCATGCGTACAACATGATGCATGCATGCGTACAACATGATGCATGCATGCATACATTATACATGCATGCATACAACATAACATGCATGCTTACAACATGATAGCATGCATGCATACAACATAAAAAAAATTAACTCAGTAGCCGATATTCACAGAAAAATTGTTCTCGCAATAGCTCTTGTCTTTATGTAGGTGTACTGTCAAGCCATAATTTATTTTGAGTTTTTTCGATGTTTTCCTGTGACTTGCGCTCCTATTTTGGTGGCTTTTCTTCTTTTGTTGGTATTTTCCTGTAGCAGTTTCATGTCCTCCTTGAATGCTATTCATCGCACCTGCTTTGTTTTTACAATCAAGACTATTTAAGTTGTGCGGACGCACTCCTTCTTTGTGTGGACATTGTTGATCGTCATGCCATGTACGGATGTACTTTGTGGACGCCGTCTGCTCCGCACACTGTAAGTCTTTGCTGTCGTCCAGCATTCTGGTTTTGTTTACTTTGCAGCCAGTTCAGTTTTACTTTTGTTTCAATGCCTTTTCTTAGCGGCACTTGCCTTATGTTTATTTTTAGTTTAAGTGTTGGATACCTTTTCATCTACATGCCGCCTCCCGCATATTGTGATCACGACATACCATGTTCCCGACATCTACAAAAGCAATTAGCCACCCGCTGCCACCTACTGATATGGAAGAGTATTACACGCTTACTCTGCCGAGCTCTAGACAGCACAGACACTCAATAACAGCACATTTTTGAATTATAGTTACAGGTTTGCAAAAAATATTATCAACCCAATCAGGTGAAATTACATCATCTCTCCCATGACACACCAGACTGTAGTGGTTGAAAAACACAGCGATAAGTAATGAATAATTCCGCTGGTGTTAAAAATAACGTTCAAAATATAAAACATTCTCATGCATTTTAATCCATCCATCCGTTTTCAAGAAGTCGCATTAATGGTAAGAACTATTTTATTCATTAGCTTCAGATTAACAATGTTATTAAAAAGAAGAAGATACTTATTGTATTCTTAAAATGTTGGTCTTACTTAAAAATTCACACATATTTTTTTTTATTCAGTATTAAAAATTATTATATGGCTCTCTCAGCCAAAAAAGTTCCCGACCCCTGCCCTAACCCATGCACCTCCAGCACGTGTGACGTCATCATTCCAAATGATCATGCACCCCTAGTCTCTTTTCCAACCTGTAGTTGCGGTTCTCTCCGTCGATGTAGAAGCGGTCGTAGTGCGAGTACGCCTCGTTGCCATCTCTGTCCTTCAGCTCGACACGGAGACTATATTCTCCCGATATTGTCAGTTCATGGATGATGTCGTTTCCCAGCCAGTGTTCCCCAGAAGGCTCTCCAAATCCCTGCATTAGCCAAAAAGACAAAGACGGGAAAGAACATGTTTTAATGAGCGGCTGGTCTGCCAAGGACCTGCCAGGTGTCGTTAATAAGATAGTAAGTCACTAACGTCATCATCCTGTCGGCAGGAGACTTGGCCAAGTGAAATGTTGTCGTCAAATCCAGAGATGAGTCAATTTGCAATACTTTCAAAACGCATGATAGTATTATTAGTTTTTTGTATTTTCTATCCAGCGCTCTTATGTTTTCTTTCACTTCCTGTTTGCCAATCAGGATGCTTCTAAAGTTCAGGACTGTAAAATGATAATGAATAACAGAAATGTAATGTATGAATAACATATATGTCAATATTACATAGATGTTATCTTTTATATTGCTACTATGGTACATTTTTAGTCTACTTTATGCCTGCATTGTCCTTTCCAGCCTTAGCCTTTCAATCCTTTGTAACTGAGCTACTTTGTGGAACAATTTCCCTTGTGGATTAAAGACTAAAACAAATGTGCTACTTTAAAACAATAATTTGATAAGAAGAAATACATTATTGGGCAGGGGTCACCAAACTACGGCCCGCAGGCCAGATACAGCGCGCCAGCGTCCAAAATCCGGCCCGCGGGTGGTACCAAGTAAAAAAAATATAATTTTTTTAATCTGTTCTTTTTCACCTATCCATCAATCCATTTTCTACCGCTTGTTACAGAGACTCCTAGGCAGATACGGCACGCCAACGTCCAAAATCCGGGCCGCGAGTAGTCCTGGCTAAAAAGTAAATAAAAATTGTATTTATTTTTGGATTATAATTTTTTTTAATCTCTCCTTTTTCGCCCATCCTGCAATCCATTCTCTACCGCTTGTTACTGGGTCTCCTAGGCAGATACGGCACGCTAGCGTCCGAAATCCGGCCCGTGGGTTTTCCCGACTT
This sequence comes from Nerophis ophidion, assembly GCF_033978795.1. NCBI lineage: Eukaryota > Metazoa > Chordata > Actinopteri > Syngnathiformes > Syngnathidae > Nerophis > Nerophis ophidion. Next base: position 32,706,777 of record NC_084631.1, on the reverse strand, counting down.
AAAAAAAAAAAAAAAAATGGTATTTGTTAATTTTTTTTAATCCGGCCTTTTTCGCCCATCCTGCAATCCATTCTCTACCGCTTGTTATTGGGTCTCCTAGCCGCTCAAGCAAATCATATTGTCTAAAAATGCATTTTTCCAGCGGTAACAGGACATCATCATGCTTGCGCCACAAAGGCGGCAAGTGCGTGATCTTTCAGTCAATTAGTGCACAAGGGGAAAAATGGCAAAATCATTGGGTAAACATAAATTAGACTCTGAGACTCAGTGGACATATGACTTTTGTTCCATTTAAGGAAAAGACAGTTGAGATTGTGTGTAATATATATATATATATATATATATATATATATATATATATATATATATATATATATATATATATATATATATATATATATATATATATATGGTCAAATGTTTTTAACCCAATACAGCCCCCGGGTCAAAAAGTTTGGGGACCCCTGGACTAAGTATAGTATATAAAAATATGATTATTTGTTTTTATTCTAAATAAGGTCCAATAAGCCCAAATAGTAAAGAGAAATAAAATAAAAGTATGTAAACAAACAGCTTGAGCCTTATTAAGGACACGTATTACGTATGTCTAGCTTGAGTGCTTAGCTGTTGTGTAATCACTAGAACCTAATAGCCTCCAGCCTACCGCTGCCGATATTGTTTTTTAATGTTTGTATTGTAATGTTTTCAGAATGATTTTGTTCTGTTTTTGGCCAAAGTAAGACAAAGAAACCAATCTGAAGTTGTTGTTATTTTTTATTGTTTTTTTATTCCATGATTTTTCTTCTCCATGTGGCCCCTGACCTAAAATGAGTTGGACACCCCTCCATTAAAATCTCTAAAGGCTTAGTAGGTCCACATGTGTGGACATCACCTTTTAGCTCTTATTTCCAAAATTGTGTACACTACTGAATTGGGGTCTTATGGCCACTTATGTGGACACTTATACTGCCATCTGGTGGTGTCAGAAGAAGTAACATACAATGGAATTTGGGGAGAAAAGGTGTAAAAAAAAATAATAATTAGCATGTCGCTAAACATGAAGTGCACGTTTGTGTACTTATGGACTAAGTACATCATACAAAAATATGATTCTTAGTTTTTATTTTAATTAGGGTCCAGTAAGCCCAAATAACAAAGATAAATTAAAAAAAAGTATGTAAACAAACAGCTTGGGCCTTATTAAGGACACTTAGTATGTATGTCTAGCTTGGGTGATTAGCTATTGTGTAACCACTAAAACCTAATAGCCTCCAGCCTACCGTTGCCGATATTGTTTTCTATGTTTTTATTGTAATGTTTTCAGAATGATTTTGTTCTATTTTTGGCCAAAGTAAGACCAAGAAACCAATCTAAAGTTGTCTTAATTTTTTAGTTTTTGTTTTAATTCCATTTTTGTTTTCCTCCATGCGGTCCCTGAGCTAAAATGAGTTAGACACCCCAGCATTAAAGCCTCTAAAGTGGAGTGTTTTAAGTCTCGTCTTAAGACCCACTTTTATTTTTTGGCTTTTAACACTACGTGAGTTGTGTGGTCCTCTGTTCTCTGTTGTCCTCTGTGTTTTTTATACACTTTGATTTCTATTTTACTGTTTTAATTGATTTTACCCTTTAAAATAGTTTTTAATCATATTTGTTTTTATATTGTTTTTATTGGTTTTATATTTATTTATTTTTTGTTTTTATTCAGTCATTGGTGGAGCATAATATATATATATATATATATACTTTTTTTATTTTATTTTATTAATTTTTTAATTTTTATTTTTTTTTTGAATTGTTTTTAACATGGCTGTGCAGCACTTTGGAAACGTTATTGTTGTTTAGATGTGCTATATAAATAAAGTGGATTGGATTGGATTGGATTAGTTGTCCACATATGTGGACAGCACCTTTTAGCTCTTATTTCCAAAATTGTGTACACTTCTGAGTTGGGGTCTTATGGCCACTTATGTGGGCACTTATACTGCCATCTGGTGGTGTCAGAAGTGTATAACATACAATGGAATTTAAGGGAAAAAAGTGTAAAAAATAAGAATTAGCATGTCACTAAACACTAAGTACACGTTTGTGTACTTATGGACTAAGTACATTATGTCAAAAGATGATTCTTATTTCTTATTTATATTCGGGTCCTATAAGCCTTAATAGCAAAGAGAAATAAAACAAACATGTAAAAAAACAACTTGGGCCTTGAGAGGTTTAAGAGGAAACCTTGGACATGATCTGCTTGTTTGCCTCGGAGGCATGTAGACTGTAGTTACTGATAGTAAAACAAATATAGTGGATTATGTAGTAGTCCGGGAGCATTTATCATGTGAAATGCAGGACTATCAGCACAACAGTTTAGTGATATTGATTGAGGTCAGCGGGACCTGGGTAGACTAATGGCCGCTCTCTGCCATCTACAGGGGCCTCTGTGCTCCCATGCCTCAACTGGAGCCAAATATTTACCATCCACTTGGAAAAATATTGTTCTTGAAGGATTTGTCATGCTTTTTTTTTCCACTTCCTGACCGGCTGCAGCCCGGATTGGAACTCAGTCCAACCAAGCGAAGTAAATAATCACGGTGTGTTCAACCGAGCGTGCCGCGTGATGACGGATGCAGAAAACAAAAAGTCGTGGGTCATGGAGAAGCACGTTTGGACGCGTGGGAGTGGGACGGCGAGGGGGGGCGCGGGAGCAGGTGCAATAACACCGGCAGCGCTAGAGAAGACCGAGGCCGCCAAACACAACAACCGCGGGGTCACCTGGGATCACGCAGTACGGCCGGCGATCCCACGCCACTCCACGCTCAACCACGTGTGAATGGTTAGGGAAACCGCCTGCCCGTGTCAAAACACGGCTTGACGGATAATGATGCAAGACCCACCCATTTGTAGTCCCCCCACCCGCGATGGAAGTCCACGGAGCCGTTTCTGCGATGCTGCAGGACGGTCCAGCCACCTCCTCTGGTCTTCATGTCGCAGAAAACCTGGAGAAAGGAAAACAGTAAATATTAAATAATAAATACATCCTCTCAAGTAGTGTTGTAACGATACCAATATTTTGGTAACATTATTTTGGTAATTTTTTAAATAAAGGGGACCACAGAAAAATTGGCATTATTGGCTTTATTTTATCAAAAGCTCTTAGAGTACATTAAACATATGTTTATTATTGCAATTTAGTCCTTAAATAAAACAGTGAAAGTACTAGACAACTTGTCTTTCAGTAGTAAGTAAACAAACAAAGACTCTTAATTAGTCTGCTGACATATGCAGTAACATGTGGACTGGACTCTCACTATTATGTTAGATCCACTATGGACTGGACTCTCACTATTATGTTAGATCTACTATGGACTGGACTCTCACTATTATGTTAGAGCCACTATGGACTGGACCCTCACAATATACAATCATGTTAGATCCACTATGGACTGGACTCTCACAATCAGGTTAGATCCACTATGGACTGGACTCTCACACTATTATGTTAGATCCACTGTGGACTGGGCTCTCACTGTTATGTTAGATCCACTATGGACTGGACTCTCACTATTATGCTAGATTCACTATGGACTGGACTCTCACAATTATGTTAGATCCACTATGGACTGGAGTCTCACACTATTATGTTAGATCCACAATGGACTGGACTCTCACTATTATGTTAGAGCCATTAAGGACTGGACTCTCACTATTATGTTAGATCCACCATGGACTGGACCCTCAAACTATTTTTTTAGATCCACTATGGACTGGACTCTCACAATTATGTTAGATCCACTATGGACTGGACTCTCATTATTATGTTAGAGCCATTAAGGAATGGACTCTCACTATTATGTTAGATCCACTATGGAATGTACCCTCACACTGTTATTTTAGATCCTCTATGGACTGGACTCTCACTATTATGCTAGATCCACTATGGACTGGACTCACACTACTTTGTTAGATCCACTATGGACTGGACTCTCACTATTATGTTAGATCCACTATGGACTGGACTCACACTATTATGTTAGATCCAATCTGGACTGGACTCTCACTATTATGTTAGATCTACTATGGACTGGACTCTCACACTATTATGTTAGATCCACAATGGACTGTACTCTCACTATTATTTTAGATCCACTACGGACTGGACTCTCACACTATTATGTTAGATCCACTATGGACTGGACTCTCACACTATTATGTTAGATCCACAATGGACTGGACTCTCACTATTATGTTAGATCCACAATGGACTGGACTCTCGCACTATTATGTTAGCTCGCACTATGGACTGGACTCTCATTATGCTAGATCCACTATGGACTGAACTCACACTATTATGTTAGATCCACCATGGACTGGAGTCTCACTATTATGTTAGATCCACTATGGACTGGACTCTCACACTATTATGTTAGATCCATTCTGGACTGAACTCTCACTATTATGTTAGATCCACTATGAACTGGACTCTCACTATTATGTTAGATCCAGAATGGACTGGACTCTCGCACTATTATGTTAGATCCACTATGGACTGGACTCTCATTATGCTAGATCCACTATGGACTCAACTCACACTATTTTGTTAGATCCACCATGGACTGGAGTCTCACACTATTATGTTAGATCCATTCTGGACTGAACTCTCACTATTATGTTAGATCCACTACGGACTGGACTCTCACTATTATGTTAGATCCACTATGGACTGGACTCCCACTATTATGTTAGATCCATTCTGGACTGAACTCTCACTATTATGTTAGATCCACTATGGACTGGACTCTCACTATTATGTTAGATCCACTATGGACTGGAGTCTCACACTATTATGTTAGATCCATTCTGGACTGGACTCTCATTATGCTAGATCCACTATGGACTGAACTCACACTATTATGTTAGATCCACCATGGACTGGAGTCTCACTATTATGTTAGATCCACTATGGACTGGACTCTCACACTATTATGTTAGATCCACTATGGACTGGACTCTCACTATTATGTTAGATCCACTATGGACTGGACTCTCACTATTATGTTAGATCCACTATGGACTGGACTCTCACACTATTATGTCAGATCCACTATGGACTGGACTGCACAGTGCAGTATAGAAGTTCTACTGAATTTGCATTAAATCAGGTTGTTTGAAAAGTCACCCGCTAGAGAATGAGTGCTTGAAACTCCGCATGCCAACATCTCCGTTCGGTGCCACACAAACAAAATGCCCAAGCAACCATTTCCACATCAACACCGTATGAAAAAAATAGTCAACAACTAAAGGAAATAACGTCCGCAGGAACCTACCACATAGCGAAGGACATACACTATTTGATTTCCTATCATGCAGCTCATTTTTATTTGACAGTTATTGAAATATCTTCTGTGACATCATGCACAAAAGTGCACTTTATTTGTTTTAAACTATTGTAGTGGCGTTCTGTACAAAAAGTGCACTTTAATTTAGTGTTGTTTTGATACGTCATCTTAGTGACATCATGCACAAAAGTGCACTCATAGCTTGTTTTAAAATGTCCCTGACAATCTTGCACTTTCTGTTTTGGAAATGACATGAATGTTTGTGCCACTGCTTAATAACTGTTTAATAAATACACTTTTAGTTGTGATTTCCCTCTCTGGGTTAGGGTTAGAAGAAGAATGTTTTCATGTAGACACACAGAATCCTCATACTGCTGTGATTATATGCATCAAGTGTTCATTCAAGGCTACGGCAAAATATCCGGATATATATGGTGTATCGTGACATGGACAAAATATATTGAGATATTTAAAAAAGGTCATATCGCCCAGCCCTAATTCCCATTAATTTCCCATTAATTCCCGTAAATTCCCATGGAAAGTTACTAACATTGAATATTCCCGGAATTCCATCCATCCAGTTTCTACCGCTTGTCCCGTTCGGGGTCGCGGGTGGTCGCTGGAATCTATCTCAGCTGCATTCGGACGGAAGGCAGTGTACACACTGGACAAGTCGCCACCTCAACGCAGGGCCAAAACACAAAACAGACAACATTCACACTCAAATTCACACATTAGGGCCAATTTAGTGTTGCCAATCAACCTATCCCCAGGTGCATGTTTTTGGGAGTGGGAGGACGCCGGAGTACTCAGAGGGAACCCACGCAGTCTTGTGAAAACTCCACACAGAAAAGATCCCGAGCCTGGGATTGAACCCAGGACAACTCAGGACCTTTGTATATACCCTAATTCGGACACCTGATTCTGATCATTTGAATGGGTGGCCAAATACTTTTGGCAATATAGTGCATGCAAGGCAGTGTTTTGGTGTTGACCCACCATTACCCGATAATTAGCAGTGGTGACTCAACCCCTGACTGAAGTATCTCATCAAATTTGAATAATGGTCCGAAAGTTGAACGCTCTCATCAAACAACTTGCATGTCTCTAATTGGTCTCCCTTGTCATGTTTTGTACAGCTGGTTCAAACAGACGACGAAGCTTATCCCACACCAGTCTGACCTGCAGCAAAAGGAAGGCGAACAAGATTTAAAAAAAAAAAAAAACCCCGCCAGAACCAAGATGATGAAAGCATCTCCAAGGTTAGTTTATTCGCTTTCTCTTTCAACACTTTCAAGCCTTTGAAGTTGTAAGTCAACAGGCTCTGTGTTGTCCGTCTCCCTGTTTGATACACCTATGTATACCTATGCCAGGTATCTGTCTCCCTGTTTGATACACCTATGCCAGGTATCTGTCTCCCTGTTTGATACACCTATGTACACCTATGCCAGGTATCTGTCTCCCTGTTTGATACACCTGTGTACACCTATGCCAGGTATCTGTCTCCCTGTTTGATACACCTGTGTACACCTATGCCAGGTATCTGTCTCCCTGTTTGATACACCTATGTACACCTATACCAGGTATCTGTCTCCCTGTTTGATACACCTGTGTACACCTATGCCAGGTATCTGTCTCCCTGTTCCTCTCATCTACACGTAGTCCGGTGAAACTAATCCTGATTTGTTGACTTACTGTTTCATCGCATCCGCCATAAATTCTAAGAATGGCCTCCGTTACTAAATGGGTCGATCCTATAGGAGCGAGGCTGCAATTCTCGATACTCAGAGAAGGTAGATTGTGACCAAACACCAAAGTCAGGTCGGCACTTCTTACTTCTTCTGAAGAGGCTTGAAGTTAGTGCAGTGAGACGAGTTTGTTAATGCGAACAATAACAGAGCATTGTCCGTCATCGGGTTGCACCGTCGGCATGTTTTAGTGCGGACTAGGGTTTGAGTTTGAGTTTATTTCCACCATGCATGCATACAAGGGTCGTCTCAATACCAATAGTTTGGTACTGGTACCAAAATGTATTTTGATACTTCTGTATAGAGTGAACTCCACATACTATTACTTTTGTAGAGAGTGAACTCCACATACTAATACTTTTGTAGAGAGTGAAGTCTACATATTAATAATTTTGTAGAGAGTGAACTCCAGATACTAATACTTATGTAGTGAGTGAAGTCCACATACAAATACTTTTGTAGAGAGTGAACTCCACATACTAATACTTCTGTAGAGAGTGAACTCCACATACTCATACTTTTGTAGAGAGTGAACTCCACATACTAATACTTCTGTAGAGAGTGAACTCCACATACTCATACTTTTGTAGAGAGTGAACTCCACATACTAATACTTTTGTAGAAAGTGAACTCCACATACTAATAGTTTTGTAGAGAGTGAAGTCTACATATTAATAATTTTGTAGAGAGTGAACTCCAGATACTAATACTTATGTAGTGAGTGAAGTCCACATACAAATACTTTTGTAGAGAGTGAACTCCACATACTAATACTTCTGTAGAGAGTGAACTCCACATACTCATACTTTTGTAGAGAGTGAACTCCACATACTAATACTTCTGTAGAGAGTGAACTCCACATACTCATACTTTTGTAGAGAGTGAACTCCACATACTAATACTTTTGTAGAGAGTGAACTCCACATACTAATTTTTCTGTAGAGAGTAACTCCACATACTAATTTTTCTGTAGAGAGTAACTCCACATACTAAGACTTTTGTGAGTGAACTCCACATACTAATACTTCTGTAGAGTGAACTCCAATACTAATACTTGTGTAAAGTGAACTCCACATACTAATACTTCTGTAGAGTGAACTCCACATACTAATAATTTTGTAGAGAGTGAACTCCAGCTACTAATACCTATGTAGAGAGTGAACTCCACATACTAATTCTTCTGTAGAGAGTGAACTCCACATACTAATACTTTTGTAGAGAGTGAACTCCACATACTAATACTTGTGTAGAGTGAACTTCATATACTAATACTTCTGCAGAGTGAACTCCGCATACTATTACTTTTGTAAAGTGAACGCCACATACTAATACTTTTGTAGAGAGTGAACTCCACATACTAATGCTTTTGTAGAGAGTGAACTCCAAATACTAATACTTCTGTAGAGTGAACTCCATATACCAATACTTATGTAGAGAGTGAACTCCACATACTAATACTTTTGTTGAGAGTGAACTCCAAATACTAATACTTCTGTAGAGTGAACTCCACATACTAATACTTATGTAGAGAGTGAACTCCACATACTAATACTTTTGTAGAGAGTGAACTCCAAATACTAATAGTTTTGTAGAGAGTGAACGCCACATACTAATACTTTTGTAGAGAGTGAACTCCACATACTAATACTTTTGTAGAGAGTGAACTCCAAATACTAATACTTCTGTAGAGTGAACTCCACATACTAATACTTATGTAGAGTGAACTCCGCATACTATTACTTTTGTAAAGTGAACACCGCATACTAATACTTCTGTAGAGAGTGAACTCCACATATTTATACTTTTGTAGAGTGAACTCCACATACTAATACTTTTGTAGAGAGTGAACTCCAAATACTAATACTTCTGTTGAGATTGAACTCCACATACTAATACTTTTGTAGAGTGAACTCCACATTCTAATACTTCTGTAGAGTGAACTCCACATACTAATACCTCTGTAGAGAGTGAACTCCACATACTAATACTTTTCTGTGGAACAGCTTGGATCATTCCTTAAAATGTTCCAGTTCCATTCATTCATTAAAAACGCTTTAAGACCAATGTCTTTGAAAAATATATCACTCTTGAATCAACCCAGTAGTTAATCCTATGATCAAAGTTAAAACAAACTAAATGTGGAATATAAAAATAATAATGCGATGAGGTGGCGACTTGTCCAGGGTGTACCCCGCCTTCCGCCCGATTGTAGCTGAGATAGGCGCCAGCGCCCCCCGTGACCCCAGAAGGGAATAAGCGGTAGAAAATGGATGGATGGATGGATGGAAATATAATTGTTTGTATATAGTATATGTGTGTATATAATTGAACAGTGTTCATGTTGTGTGCAAGGTGTGTTTATAATATGTTGTGCAATGGAAAGTTCATATTTTTAGGAAGTTCATCTTGTATTTGACATTGTTTATAGGGTTAGGCGCAATAAGTGTTCAACTTCAGCCTAAACCCTTTCGGTCTGCAACATTTTCAATCTGTGAATGTGCAACTGTTTGTTTATGTAGAACTGTTTGTTTATCTTGTCGACCACTGACCGAAGAAATAATAAACTAACTAAACGAACTAAATAAATGTGTAATGGCCATAGGGATACACACACACACACACATATATATATATATAGATATATATTTATATATATAAATATATATATATATATGTGTATATATATAGTGCCAGTCACAATTAACTAAGTATATATACTTATTATGTGTCCATTGATTTAATATTATGAACTGTTACAGGTGCTAGGGCTGGTCGATATCAGAATCAGAATCAGACATACTTTATTAATCCCCAAGGGGAAATTAAAATTTTCAGCACCATCCCATTCAAGATGGCCTTTTGTTAATATCTCCATATTTTTAGGCCATGTGACGATACACCATATACTGTATATCTCCATATTTTGCCTTGAATGAACACTTGATGCATATAATCACAGCAGTATGAGGATTCTATGTGTCTACATGAAAACATTCTTCTTCATACTGCAATAATACATGCTCCTTTTAAACTTTCATGCAGAGAGGGAAGTCCCAACTAAAAGTGTATTTATTAAACAGTTATTAAGCAGTGGCACAAACATTCATGTCATTTCCAAAACAGAAAGTGCAAGATTGTCAGAGACATTTTAAAACAAGCTATTAGTGCACTTTTGTGCATGATGTCACTAAGATGACATATCAAAACAACACTAAATCAAAGTGCACTTTTTGCACAGAATGTCATTTGTGGCATATTAATCATGAGCCTGATCGTGTTGTGAATAATAGTTATATATGGTCAGAGGGTCCGCCCTGAGATGGGTAGGTTGTGAGTTCAAACCCCGGTCGAGTCATACCAAAGACTATAAAAATGGGAGCCATTACCTCCCTGCTTAGCGCTCAGCATCAATGGTTTGAATTGGGGGTTAAATCACCGAAAATGATTACCGGGCGCGGCCACAGCTGATGCTCACTGCTCTCTCACCTCCCCTGGGGTGATTAGGGGTGATGAGTCAAATGCAGAGAACAATTTTGCCAAACCTAGTGTGTGTGTGACAATCATTGGTACTTTAACTTTAATTTATATGTCTTGTGTTTATTTATTGTTTGAGTTGTTCCCAGCTGAATATCAGGTCCCGTATTGGCAGCGATTCCCTGAGAACTTGGGTGCGTTTGTTACAAAGAGGACCACAAAAAATGGCATTATTGGCTTTATTTTAACAAAAAATCTTAGGGTACATTAAACATATGTTTATTATAGTAATTTACTCCTGAAATAAAATAGTGGACATACTAGACAACTTGTCTTTTAGTAGTAAGTAAACAGAAAACGTCTCCTAATAAGTCTGCTGACGTATGCAGTAAG
>NC_084631.1:32638332-32690832 GCF_033978795.1 Nerophis ophidion | reverse complement strand
GAGTCCAGTAGCGACGTGCTTTACACCTGTGGCCGGCCCAAGCGATTATGACACCTGATTCTGATCATTTGGATGGGTGGCCAAATACTTTTGGCAATATAGTGTATTTTCACAAAACATTGCTGGAGAAGATCAATAACCTTTAAAGTTGCTCTACCTTGACCGAGTGGGTGGAGTTGGGGAGGTGTATGCCATATATTCCACTCGCTGTTTGTCCAGACTGCAGAATCTCTGAACAGTCCCTGAAAGTCAGCGGCTCCTCCTTGGGCACCTTTGAGATTTCTGTAAGGGGGAAAAAAAAAAAACATTGTAAGTACAGTTTGCGGTTCACTTGTTGCCATCTCAGTGCACTGCGGGTGTTAAAGTTGAGTACACTGACATTCAGTTCAGTTCAGTTTCAGTTTATTTAGATCAGGGGTCTCAAACTCAATTTACCTGGATGCAGAAACTGGGTGAGGCTGGGCCGCAAGAAAAGATGTCTTAAAAAATCCAACATGCACTTTTTAATGAATTCCCCTTCTATGAATGGCTTTCCCGCCCTAGCAACATACTTGCCAACCCTCCCCATTTTTCCGGGAGACTCAGTGCACCTCCCGACAATCTACCGGTGCAACCATTGTCCCGAATTTGTCCCAATTTTCACCCGGACAACATTATTAAGGGCGTGCCGTGACTGCACTGCCTGTAATGTCCTCTAGAGCAGTGGTTCTCAAATGGGGGTACGCGTACCCCTGGGGGTACTTGAAGGTATGCCAAGGGGTACTTGAGATTTTTTTTAAATATTCTAAAAAAAATAGCAACAATTCAAAAATCCTTTATGAATATATATATTGAATAACATTTCAAGTAAATATGAATGTAAGTTCATAATGTGTGAAAAGAAATGCAACAATGCAATTGTTGACAGTTAGATTTTTTCGTGGACATCTTCCATAAATATTGATGTTAAAGATTTCTTTTTTTTTATGAAGAAATGTTTAGAAATAAGTTCATGAATCCAGATGGATCTCTATTACAATCCCCAAAGAGGGCACTTTAAGTTGATGATTACTTCTGTGTGTAGAAATCTTTATTTATAATTGAATCACTTTTTTTTTTCAAATAGTTCAAGAAAGACCACTAAAAAATGATGTTATACAATTTAATAAATCAGAAACTGATGACATAGTGCTGTATTTTACCTCTTTATCTCTTTTTTTCAACCAAAAATGCTTTGCTCTGATTAGGGGGTACTTGAATTATAAAAATGTCCATGGGGGTACATCACTGAAAAAAGGTTGAGAACCACTGATCTAGAACTCATATGGAAACGGGGTTTGTATTATTCAATATACATATTTATAAAAGATTTTGGAATTGTTGCTATTTCTTAGAATATCTTTAAGATATCTCACTTACCCCTTGGCATACCTTCAAGTACCCCCAGGGGTACGCGTACCCCAATTTGGGGACTACTGCTCTACAACATGTCATCGCGTCCGCTTTTACACCACACAACCAGCGTACCGGCTCTGTAGCATGTTGTATGAGGCTTAAGCAGATCCTCGTAAGTTGCTGCAAGGCATACTTGCTCAACAGCCATACAAGTCACACTGAGGGTGGCTCTATAAAGAAGTTTAACACTGTTACAAATATTCACCACACTGTGAACCCACACCAAACAAGAATGACAAACACATTCCGGGAAAACATCCGCACCATAACACAACTTAAACACAACAAAACAAATACCCAGAACACCTTGTAGCCCTAACCCTACCGGGCTAAAATATCATCATCATCAGCCATTGTCAGTCCACTGCTGGACGAAAGCCTCAGCACATTTCTGCCATTTGGCGTATTTTTCATGCTGGTTATTAGCCTACACCTTCCATGCTGGCTTGGTGCAGGTTGGAAGAGGTATTTTATGTCAGAGATCCTTCTCCTAGACTAATTGCCTTACTGGGCTGTTGAATTTAGTCTGTCTTGTTTGTTGTCTGCGCCCCATTTACCCAGGGACCGCAAACGGTTCTTTGTGTGCATTTTATAGACGTTAGTTGGGACTCACTAACCCCACACACAACCTCCCATCTCATGCCTGGATGTAGTTTAACGTCATACCCAGGGCTACAATATACACCACCTCAACCGAAGCAAGTGGGGGGTGGGGGGGTTTGGTGGTAGCGGGGGTGTATATTGTAGCCCGGAAGAGTTAGGGCTGCATGGGATTCTGTTGTGTTTATGTTGTGTTACGGTGCAGATGTTCTCCCGAAATGTGTTTGTCATTCTTGTTTGGTGTGGGTTCACAGTGGGGCGCATATTTGTAACAGTGTTAAAGTTTTTTTTTTTTACGTCCAGCCTCAGTGTGACCTGTATGGCTGTTGATCAAATATGTCTTGCAATAACACTGGTGCGTTTGAAATAGCCAGATACAACATATAACTGGGCTTGCACGCTGTTAGTGCAGAATGTAGAGTATGCTAAAGACAATGCCATCATGGCACCCTCCGAATATCGTTGATTGGGTAACAATCGACAGGAATTCGAAAGAATGGATGCCCTGGAATTCAGGGGTCTCCTGGGAAAATTGGGAGCGTTGGCAAGTATGGGCTGTCAATCGCCATCTATCTATCCATCTATCTATCTATCTATCTATCTATCTATCCATCCATCCATCCATCTAATTACCGATTCCGTTATCAACCGATACCGATATATACAGTCGTGGATCGAACACATTATTATGCCTAATTTTTTTGTGATGCCCCGCTGGATGCATTAAACAATGTAACAAGGTTTTACAAAATTAATCAATTCAAGTTATGGGAAAAAATGCCAACATGGCACTGCAATATTTATTATTGAAGTCACAAAGTGCATTATTTTTTTTTTTTAACATGCCTCAAAACAGCTGCTTGGAATTTGGGACATGCTCTCCCTGAGAGAGCATGTGGAGGTTGAGGTGGGCAGGGTAGGGGATAGCGGGCGTTGTATATTGTAGCGTCCCGGGAGAGTTAGTGCTGCAAGGGGTTCTGGGTATTTGTTCTGTCACGGTGCGGATGTTCTCCCGAAATGTGTTTATCATTCTTGTTTGGTGTGGGTTCACAGTGTGGCACATATTTGTAACAGTGTTAAAGTTGTTTATATGGCCACCCTCAGTGTGACCTGTATGGCTGTTGATCAAGTATGCCTTGCATTCACTTGTGTGTGTGAAAAGCCGTAGATATTATGTGATTGGGCGGGCACGCAAAGGCAGTGCCTTTAAGGTTTATTGGCGCTCTGTACTTCTCTCTACGCCCGTGTACCACTCCGTACAGCGGCGTTTTTAAAAAGTCATACATTTTACTTTTTGAAACTGATAATCATTATATTTTAAAGCATTTATCAGCCAATATCACCGGCAGTCCTGCGTCGTTAAATTTTATCTAAAGTAAATGCAGATTTTTCTACTGATATCATCTCCATAGCTTGTGTGTACCAGTCAGTATGTGTTGGACTATCAACATCCATCCATTTTTTTTTTAAATATTACCCTCTTTGTTTTGATGCATATTAAAAGAAATGCATTTTTACTCTTTGATGACACATTACTGAATTGATGGAGACCCCCAAGAATACAAGTTTGCAGTGTCATTGGGGTGTTTATATCAAGGAACATAGTTGTAAAATAGCGTAAGTGATATCACCACATGGACACGGCTGGAGATACCATACAGAAACACACGTGCACACTACTGAGCATCGAATCCCCTCAACAGTGTACAAAAGGGTCTATTTAGCATTCAATATACCTGCATCGCCAATTAAAACATACCTTACGTGGTACTGTGTAAATTAAAATATTTGTATAGAACAACTGAATCACGAAAAAATAAATAAATTAAATATTTAAACTTACTATTTGTTTGGACACATCCGAAGCCGTGTAAGCCAGTTGTACCGTGTGAAAGTGACGTGCCAAAATGTGATTGCCTGCTAAAAATGTATTTCCTTCGCAGGAACGCGCACCGCTTACTACATTACTTGGCTTCATCGGTCCACAGCGGATTATTAGGTGTAAGATCAACACTTTATCTTCGTGGTTATTGAAGCGATTAGTTTTCCGTGGCTTTCTATGGCTTCTTCCTGTTTTCCCAACTTGTGATTGGATACTCACTTGGGGCTCCCAAGTGAGTATCCAATCTTTTGACCACGACTGTATATTCAAAGATCAAAGATACTTTACGTTCGAACCTGCAAACTTAATTTTGTGCAAATATTAGCTCATTCGGAATTTGATGCCTGAGACATGTTTCAAAAAAGCTGGCATGAGTGGCAAAAAAGACTGAGAAAGTTGAGGAATGCTCATCAAACACTTATTTGGAACACCCCACAGGTGAACCGGCTAATTAGGAAACAGGTGGGTGCCATGATTGGGTATAAAAGCAGCTTCCATAAAATGCTCCGTCGTTCACAAATAAAGATAGAATACTATTAACCGCAACATGTAAGTGTAAAAAAACCCCGATATGTAGCATTTAATGCTACATTTTAATCACAATCACGATTTTGGCTGCCATCATTAAATGAGGGGTGATGGTCAGCGATATTAACATTTAAAAAGCATATAAAATTTAAAGGGGAACATAATCAACAGACCTATGTAAGCGTCAATATATACCTTGATGTTGCAGAAAAAAGACCATATGTTTTTTTAACCGATTTCCGAACTCTAAAAGGGTGAATTTGGCGATTTAAGCGCCTTTCAATTGTTCGCTGTCGGAGCGCTGACCTTTCACCCGTGACGTTGCATCGTGAAGCGACCCGCCATTTTCTCAAACACATTACACACACCAATTCAAATCAGCTCTGTTATTTTCCGTTTTTTCAACTGTTTTCCCTTACCTTGGAGACATCATTAACAGTGCAATACGATTTTAACAGTGCAATACGATTTCATACGATTTCATAACATGGTCACTACTGCCTACTTTGTCTTGTTATATTCTTATTTTACTGTTATATTGTTATTCCCATTGTTTTTATTCTTTTTGTAATATTTCTCTATTTTGTTTCCTTTTAAACCCCCATTATTTACTTTTTTACTTTTTTTTTTTTTTAATTGATCTCAACTCTGTACACTGCTGCTGGAATTTTAATTTTCCTGAAGGAACTCTCCTGAAGGAATCAATAAAGTACTATCTATCTATCTATCTATCTATCATGCCTCGTCGGTGTGTTGTCGGAGGGTGTAACAACACGATCAGTTGCAGATTCAAGTTGCAACAGTGGCCAAAAGATGCGAAAGTCCCTCGTTTGTTCTGCACACTGTACCAACTACAGCTATGCTATAACAGAGATGGCAAGAATGTGTGGATATCCTACCACATTTAAAGCAGATGCATTTCCAACGACAAAGTCAACGAAATCACAAAGGTGAGTTTTGTTGATGTTATTGATGTAGAGTGTGCTAATCAGACATATTTGCTCAAGGCATGACTGCAAGCTAATCGATCCTAACATGCTATTTAGGCTAGCTGTATGTACATTTTGCATCATTATGCCTCATTTGTAGCTATATTTGCATCCAGCCTTTCCCTCCACCCATGCCAAACAAACACATACCAATCGTTGGTAAGAAGGCGATCGCCGAATTCGTCCGCGCTTCCCCTCGTGCCGTTGTCTGTCGTGAAATGGCTCAATAGTTTCAGTTTCTTCTTCAATTTCATTTTCGCTATCTGCCTCCACACTCCAACCATCCGTTTCAAAACATGCGTAATCTGTTGAATCGCTTACGGCTCTGAAATCCGAGTCTGAATCTTCTCTAATATCGCTATACCTTTCTGTTCTATCCGCCATGTTTGTTCCTAGTGGCTTAACGCAGTTACGTCACAGGACAATAGACGGGTGGATATAACGACGGTTGAAATCAGGCACTTTGAAGCCGTTTTTCGGGATGTTGCGTGATGGGTAAAATTTTGAGCAAAAATTTGAAAAATAAAATAAGCCACTGGAAACTGATTTTTATTGGTTTTAACCCTTCAGAAATTGTGATAATGTTCCCCTTTAAGCCTTTGATTCCCCGTTGACGTAGCCACGCCCACGCTAGAGGCCAAGGGCACGTAGTTCCAGGACCTCGCCTTGTCTCTTTGGAGTCGCACGAGCAGGCAAAATAGAATCCGGAGACACTTTTTATTTTACCAAAGTTCTGGCGATACACGCTCCTCGTTAAATGCATATATATATTTTTTTTTTTTCTCATTTAATATTGATTGGCACCTAGTCTGTGAATGTGAGCATGAATGTTGTCTGTCTCTAGGTGTTGGCCCTGTGCTGAGGTGGCGACTTGTCCAGGGTGTACACCGCCTTCCGCCCGAATGCAACTGGGATAGGCTCCAGCCCCCCCGCGATCCCAAAATGGATGGATGGCGATATATGTATGTATGTATGTATATGTATGTATGTATGTATGTATATATATATATATATATATATATATATATATATATATATATATATATATATATATATATATATATATATATATATATATATATATATATATATATATATATGTATATATATATGAACCTCTTCTCTAGCCTATTCAGCCGCTTTCCGTCTGGCACTAGTGTTTGACTTGTTTCCATTCAATAGGGTAGCAATATTTCAGATGTTATATAGTGTAGGGCAGTGTTTCTTAACCATAGGGCAAGGGCCCACTGTCGCCCCCTAGAGAACCACCAAAAAAGTAGTTTCTCAGCTGTGGTCCTTAAAAGCCGCAGCTATATTCAGTCCCGGGGGCTGGACCTTCTGTGTGGAGTTTACATGTTCTCCCCGTGACCCCAAAAGGGACACGCGGTAGGAAATGGATGGATGGATTTGTACATTTTCAGAATGTGCTTGTTCTATTCTTAAACAAAGAAAACTATCTTTAAAATTGTCTTTATTTTGAAATTATCGTGCCGTGATTTTACCGGTCCGGCCCACTTTGGAGTAGATTTTTCTCCATGTGGCCCCCCCATCTAAACTGAGTTTGACACCCCTGGTTTAGACCGAAGTCACATTTGATATGAGCGGATTCCAATCGGATTTGGACTACCTCCTGATGTGGTCTGAATCTGACGCACAAAGATCACATCTGGCAAAAAAAAACAAGGTTTGCCATGTCGCGTAAACGGATTATTGATCCGATTCGTCCGCTTACCATTGCAGTGGTTGACCAAAGCCAGGAGCTGGCCCACGGTGTCAGTGAGCAGGGCCTGTTGTCTCTGCAGTGCCGTGCTGTTGAGAGCCGCGCTGCCCAGCTGGCCCTGGAGCCGGGCCACCAGACCGCTCTGCCTGTGCATCAGCTCCTGCAACTGCTGCTTCTCTCTCTGCAAGCCCTGCAACTCCATCTCATAGCGAGCCTCCAGCGTCACCAACCTCTCTTCTAGAACGCTGAAACGACATCACAGGTTATCCCATTGGGGTGAGTTTTTCCTTGCCCTGAGGTGGGATCTGAGCCCAGGATGTCGTTGTGGCTTGTGCAGCCCTTTGAGACACTCGTCATTTAGGGCTATATAAGCAAACATTGATTGATCGATTGAGGTCATTTTACACAGGATGAGTAAATACTAGGGGTGTAACGGTACGTGTATTTGTAACGGTACGTGTATTTGTATTGAACCATTTCCGTACGGCGGTTTCGGTTCGGTCCGGAGGCGTACCGAACGAGTTTCCACACGGACATGTTAGGTAGCGGACTGCAGGTTGTGTAAAAAATGCAGAGCCGGGCTAGGACAACATGCAAAAGCCAGAGCTGGAAGACCCTCCTGCCTCGTTAACATCTCCCCTACGGGAACACTTTGGCTTCGCGGTGCGATACAACAATGGAGGACGGAGGTTTGCCGACATTGTTCAGCAGCAAGAGGGTATGCCTCTGCTAAAACGTCAAACATGCTAACCCCTTTGAAGCGGCACCACCCCCAAGTCAACCTCGCTTTAAGGAAGAGAAAGAGGAGAGTGGTGCAAACACCGCATTCAAGCAGCCTCTCCCCGGCGAGTCAGGCAGGGCTAAAGCAATAACAAATGTTTTTATAGCAGCACATTTAAGACCATCCATCCATCCTATTTCTACCGCTGTTGCTGTACTGCATTAAAACTAGATTTTGACCCACTTCTATGGTGGAAGAACAATAAGCCCATATACCCTCTTACTACCACACGGACATATTAGGTAGCGGACCGCAGGTTGTGTAAACAATGCAGAGCGAGGCACAACACTCGGCAGGCTAGCAGGGACCGGGCTAGGACAACATGCAAAAGCCAGAGCTGGAAGACCCTCCTGCCTCGTTAACATCTCCCCTACGGGAACACTTTGGCTTCGCGGTGCGATACAACAATGGAGGACGGAGGTTTGCCGACATTGTTCAGCAGCTAGAGGGTATGCTTCTGCTAAAACGTCAAACATGCTAACCCCTTTGAAGCGGCACCACCCCCAAGTCAACCTCGCTTTAAGGAAGAGAAAGAGGAGCTTGGTGCAAACACCGCATTCAAGCAGCCTCTCCTCGGCGAGTCAGGCAGGGCTAAAGCAATAACAAATGTTTTTATAGCAGCACATTTAAGACCATCCATCCATCCTATTTCTACCGCTGTTGCTGTACTGCATTAAAACTAGATTTTGACCCACTTCTATGGTGGAAGAACAATAAGCCCATATACCCTCTTACTACCACACGGACATATTAGGTAGCGGACCGCAGGTTGTGTAAACAATGCAGAGCGAGGCACAACACTCGGCAGGCTAGCAGGGACCGGGCTAGGACAACATGCAAAAGCCAGAGCTGGAAGACCCTCCTGCCTCGTTAACATCTCCCCTACGGGAACACGTTGGCTTCGCGGTGCGATACAACAATGGAGGACGGAGGTTTGCTGACATTGTTCAGCAGCAAGAGGGTATGCTTCTGCTAAAACGTCAAACATGCTAACCCCTTTGAAGCGGCACCACCCCCAAGTCAACGTCGCTTTAAGGAAGAGAAAGAGGAGCGTGGTGCAAACACCGCATTCAAGCAGCCTCTCCTCGGCGAGTCAGGCAGGGCTAAAGCAATAACAAATGTTTTTATGGCCGCACATTTAAGACCATCCATCCATCCATTTTCCACCGCTGTTGCTGTACTGCATTAAAACTAGATTTTGACCCACTTCTATGGTGGAAAAACAATAAGCCCATATACCCTCTTACTACCACACGGACATATTAGGTAGCGGACCGCAGGTTGTGTAAACAATGCAGAGCGAGGCATAACACTCTGAGGCTGAGTTGACTTGAAACTGTTTAATATTGCACTTTCTATATGTGGAAGAAAAGTTATGTCATTTTATTTCATCAGAGCAAAAACTGGAGGCAGTTTAATGTTGATTAACATGGACCCCGACTTAAACAAGATGAAAAACCTATCTGGATGTTACCATTTCGTGGTCAATTGTACGGAATATGTAATGTACTGTGCAATTACTGATAAAAGTCTCAATAAATCATTCAAAAAAAGCACTTTATATGTAGAAAAGGTTTTGTTAAGAAACCATTCTGAGCCTTATCTTATTTAGTTTTTATTTTATATATGTTGACCACATTAACCCTGGCAATTGACCTTGTGTGTATATGTATGTTATGCCATTGTTTACAAATGTGGTAAATAAATAGGCAAAAAAAATTATATTTTGTTGTTTTCTTACTGTACCAAAAATTAACCGAACCGTGACCTCTAAACCGAGGTACGTACAGAACAGAAATTTTTGTGAACCGTTACACCCCTAGTAAATACATCGAAAAATGGGCGATGGATAACATTTACTCAGTAACACATAATAAATATACACACACACACACACACACACACACATATATATATAGGGCTTCACGGTGGCAGAGGGGTTAGTGCGTCTGCCTCACAATACGAAGGTCCTGCAGTCCTGGGTTCAAATCCAGGCTCGGGATCTTTCTGTGTGGAGTTTGCATGTTCTCCCCGTGAATGCGTGGGTTCCCTCCGGGTACTCCGGCTTCCTCCCACTTCCAAAGACATGCACCTGGGGATAGGTTGATTGGCAACACTAAATTGGCCCTAGTGTGTGAATGTGAGTGTGAATGTTGTCTGTCTATCTGTGTTGGCCCTGCGATGAGGAGGCGACTTGTCCAGGGTGTACCCCGCCTTCCGCCCGATTGTAGCCAGCGCCCCCCGCGACCCCGAAAGGGAATAAGCGGTAGAAAATGGATGGATGGATATATATATATATATATATATATATATATATATATATATATATATATATTTACAGCCCGGCCCATGACCTATTTTTTTAAGAATTTACCTGAATGTGCATGAACTATTTCTGTTCAAAATTGTTTGAAATGTTTAAAATATTAACTGTCAGTTTGCTGTACTGTGCCAACTGTACTACTATATGAGTGCGTATTTTCTATTGTTTCATTGAAAATATAAAACAGCAAAGTCCATTTGGCTGTCATCCGTTTTAATTATGAGACACAGTTGTGTCAAATTCATGATTTTTTTTTTTTTAATTTCATGCTTAAAATGAAAAATTCTTACTCTGAAGAAGTAGTTTTATACTTGTGAGTGTTGATGACACAGCTTTGCAACACTTGATATTCTAGTTTCAAGCATGTTTTACTCAATATAGGTCATCAAATCTCAGCAACGAGCTGTAATAATCTTACTGAGATCATTTAGGAGCAAAACCCTTAAAACAAGTAAAAGACTAACATAAAATCTGTTTTGATTGATTGATTGATTGATACTTTTATTAGTAGATTGCACAGTTCAGTACATATTCCGTACAATTGACCACTAAATGGTAACACCCGAATAAGTTTTTCAACTTGTTTAAGTCGGGGTCCACGTTAATCAATTCATGGTACAAATATATATTATCAACATAATACAGTCATCACACAAGTTAATCATCATAGTATGTACATTGAATTATTTACATTATTTACAATCCGGGGGGTGGGATGAGGAGCTTTGTTTGATATCAGTACTTAAGTCATCAACAATTGCATCAACAGAGAAATGTGGACATTGAAACAGTGTAGGTCTTATTTAGTAGGATATGTACAGCCAGCAGAGAACATAGTGAGTCCACATAGCATAAGAACAAGTATATACATTAGAAGTACATTTGAGTTGTTTATAATCCGGGGAGATGGGATGTGAATGGAGGAGGGTATTAGTAAAGTGTTGAAGTTGCCTGGAGGTGTTGCTTAGTGAGAAGAATGATCTTATCAGACAGAAATTAAGCAAATATCAGCCTTATGTGAGATATTCAATCTTACTTAGATTTCAGTTTTTGCAGTGTATATAGTGTGTACACTAAGGGATGTGTGTTTATTTATGAATTTGTGTTGTAACAAAGCGAGGGCGCCAAAGGGCAGAGTGAGAACTAGCAGTGCCAGATGTGGCAACATTGGAGGCGCTGGACCCTCGCTGTGGCGTTTGGTGAACGTGGCTGCGATGATAAAAAGTCAGCCAAAAAAAAAAGGGGGGGGCAGCGACCGCCCACTTCTTTTCACGCTGACTGTTGACCTGCCGTTCACCCCCCTGACCAAAGTCCCACCTCATGTGGTTGTGTTCCTAGTAAGGAGAGCAGGAAACCCCTCCTAGTGAGCGCTGCCTTTTTATGCTCCACACACACATGCTCAAACAATACATATTATACTGTTTTTGTCTGATTGGATTCAGGCAGATAGTCCTAGTTGTTATAGAAGGAAATGCAGTTTGCACGTACACTCGCAGGCTGATAGAAGAATTCTGCATTTGTTTAAATCATTTATTCATTATTCCCTTTCCTATGTGTTATTATTGTTTCCATTCGTCATTCATAATACAACAACATTACTGCTGATCCGATTATAACCATGTTTACACGGTTGCTGGCGGTGTGGCACCAAGTTGCAGAGACGGTAGGCGGCGTGCAAGTAAAAAAAAAAAAAAAAAAAAGGCCTTTTTAATTTGGGACAAAAGTTGGCGGAGAAAGCCGATAGCTTCAGCGCAAAGCCACAATAGACAATGACGCAGCCACAGCAAGATGGAACAAGGCGGAACAAAATCGAAACAATGAAGAACGAGTGCGCTGGCAGGACAATGAGCAGAAAGTAATGGCACTGCTTAACGCGGATTAAACAGGAAATGCAGCCAAAATAAAAGCACAGAGGACAAGAGGTCAGAGAAAGAAGGGAAAACTAATATTGTCATTAACAACCTGTCATGTGTATTGTGACACCACTACAACAACACCATTGTCTATTATAGAAAGATTAATTATGATTTTTATCATTTTCGGACCTGTTTCTAAAGATTGTATCAGATTCTTCAGCTGTATGAGAGGCACATTTCTAGTGTTTTACTTAGGCCAGGGGTCCCCAAACTTTTTATTCCACATTGGGTTAAAAAAAAAATTGGGATATATATATATACATATATATATATATATATATATATATATATATATATATATATATATATATATATATATATATATATATATATATATATATATATTGGGTTCAGGTCAGGACTCTGTGCAGGCCAGTCAAGTTCATCCACACCAGACTCTGTCATCCATGTCTTTATATTGCTTTGTGCACTGGTGGGACGGCGTGGCGCAGTATATATATATATATATATATATATATATATATATATGGCTTCACGGTGGAAGAGGGGTTAGTGCGTCTGCCTCACAATACGAAGTTCCTGCAGTCCTGGGTTCAAATCCAGGCTCGGGATCTTTCTGTGTGGAGTTTGCATGTTCTCCCCGTGAATGCGTGGGTTCCCTCCGGGTACTCTGGCTTCCTCCCACTTCCATAGACATGCACTTGGGGATAGGTTGATTGGCAACGCTAAAAAATTTGGCCCTAGTGTTTGAATGTGAATGTTGTCTGTCTATCTGTGTTGGCCCTGCGATGAGGTGGCGACTTGTCCAGGGTGTACCCCGCCTTCCGCCAGATTGTAGCTGAGATAGGCGCCAGCGCCCCCGCGACCCCAAAAGGGAATAAGCGGTAGAAAATGGATGGATGAATGGATATATATATATATATATATATATAGACTACGCCGGGTGTTGATGAACTTGACTGGCCTGCACAGAGTCCTGACCTGAACCCGATAGAACACCTTTAGGATGAATTACCATGAATTGAGTAATGTGGACCCCGACTTAAATGAGTTTTTGCATTCAGTGGTCAATTGTACGGTATATGTACTGTACTGTACAATCTACTAATGAAAGATTCAATCAATCAAAACGAAGACTGAGAGCCAGGCTTTCTCGAAGAATGGAAGGACGGTCGAATATTTTTATAAACACACTCCGCAACCTTGTGGACAGCCTTCCCAGAAGAGTGGAAACTGTAATAGCTGCAAAAGGTGGACCTGACATCATATTGAACCCTACGTGGCCAAATACTGTTGGTAATATAGTGTGTGTTCATAGAAACTGGCCTGCACAGAGTCCTGACCTGAACCCGATAGAACACCTTTCGGATGAATTACCATGAATTGTGTAACTTAGACCCCGACTTAAACGATTTGAAAAACTTTTTCGGGTGTTACCGTTTAGTGGTCAACTGTACGGAATATTTACTGTACTGTGCAATCTACTAATACAAGTTTCAGTCAATCGAAACGAAGACTGAGAGCCAGGCCTTCTCGACCAACATCAATGTGTGACCTCACCAATGCACTTTTGGAAGAATGGTGGAAAATTGCTATGAACACACTCTGCAGCTTTGTGGACAGCCTTCTCGGAAGAATGGAAGCTGTAATAGCTGCAAAACCTGACATAATAGCTGCAAAACCTGACATTATTTTTAACCCTCGGTGGCCAAATACCTTTGGCAATATAGAGTATATTCTTGTCTTCATGAAAGAAATGTGTTAAACATGCTTATAATTACCATCAAACACCTGTAACTTGTTAACAAAAATGTTTTCTTTCATAATTAAATGGATATAAATGAGATATATCGGTTTTATGGCTTTTCTGTCAAAAACGTCTTTGTTTTTTTAATAGTAAAACTGAAATATGCAGTATTAAGTAATTAAAGCCCTAAAAGATCAATAATGCAGGACACCATTGATTTTAATTATTCAATATTTTTGAGTAATCACAGTGAAAAGATCATTAAAATACCACTGAATGTATTTGGGATCCAAAAAGTGCCCCACTCATAAAGTGATACATTTTTATTCGTTTTTTTTACTTTCAAGACTTACGTTACAAGATGAACTTGAGATATAGCTGTCAATTTTACGTTTTAACTATTATTTTGTTTGTTTTATGCTATTTTGTCAAAGGAAACTTTGTTTTTATATGGCAACTACACAATATGTGCAATATTAACCACATAAAACATTTTAAAGTGAAATATTTGAACTAATTGGAGCTTTGAAAATAATTCAATACAACGTAAAAAAAATTTAGTAATTTTTTTTTTTTTAGCAATGGCAAATATTCTTGTCTTCATGAAAGAAAGGTGTTAAACTTGCTTATAATTACCATCAAACACCTGTAACTTGTTAACAAAAAGGTCATCTTTCATAATTAAATGGATATAAATGATATATATCGGTTTTATGGGTTTTCTGACAAAACGTCTTTGTTTTTTTAAAAGTAAAACTGAAATATGCAGTATTTAGAAATTAGAGCCCTAAAAGATCAATAATGCAGGACACCGTTGATTTTAATTCTTTAATATTTTTGAGTAATCACAATGGAAAGATGGCAGCTTTGTGTCAACATTGCAACTTTTTCTCGATAGATTTCACCTCATTCACTGTGTGTGTGTGTGTGTGTGTGTGTGTGTGTGTGTGTGTGTGTGTGTGTGTGTGTGTGTGTGTGTGTGTGTGTGTGGGTGTGTGGGTGTGGGTGTGTGTGTGTGTACAAACAATCCTATATGCAGTTTGAGTAATACTAATATTCTGCAAATGTAAAAACAAATATGAATTCTGACTAAAGAATTGGTGCCGATGGAAACTAAGAAAAGGGATTTGGGTACACTAACTGGAGTACAGGGCAGGCGAGTGGGGGATCTTATGTTCGTGGATTACTCCTCTGGCAGGGGGCTCCCCTCGTCTCTTTTAATGCATAGCATAGGACACATAGCAAGAGTGGTCCTCAGGTCCTGTTGATCAGGGGCAGTAGCTCCACAGCTACAGATCCACTTTTAACCACTAATATCACAGTCAAAATGAAAGCTTGTTCCCATAGGCACCATAAACTGTTAATAATGTTTAGACAAAAGTGTATATTATATATACTATTATATTTATAGTATTTATATTAGGTGTGTGTGTGTGTGTGTGTGTGTGTGTGTGTGTGTGTGTGTGTGTGTGTGTGTGTGTGTGTGTGTGTGTGTGTGTGTGTGTGTGTGTGTGTGTGTGTGTGTGTGTGTGTGTGCGTGCGCGCGCGCGCGTGTGTGTGTGTCTGTGTGTGTGTGTACATGATGGACATATGTGTATTTTGGGTGTATGCATTTGTGTATGTATGTGATTATGTGTGTGTGTGTGTATGTATGTATGTATGTATGTATGTATATATATATATATATATATATATATATATATATATATATATATATATATATATATATATATATGTGTGTATATATATATGTATATATGTATGTATATATATATGTGTATATATATATGTATATATGTATGTATATATATATATATGTATATATATATATGTATATATGTATGTATATATATGTATATATATATATGTATGTATATATATATGTATATATATATATATAAATTGTATATATGTGTGTGTACATATGTTTATATGTAAGTGTGTGTGAATTTAAATGTATTATATATAGATAATATATAGCATCTACGCAGCAACCACTGAACTGAATGTGTTATATATATTATTGTATTATATATTGTAAATATATATTCTATATGTATAGGGGTGGGACCTAATAGGTTTACTTCTTCCCACTCCCTTTTGAGCCAATCTTGACATCTACAAAAGATTAGTCACATGTAATGTTTTCAATGTAGGTGTAAAAATAATGTATTTCTATATTTCTTTTGTATTTTATGTCATTCTCTTGTTTTGTTTGCATGGCTCAAAATAAACCATTCATTCATTCCAATACTTTTTATTTTTGCAATAGCATTTCCAGAATGTGTGGGGGGCCGGTAAACAATTAGCTGCGGGCCGCAAATGGCCCCCGGGCCACACTTTGGACACCCCTGTTATATATGAATGAGGTGGATCCCCACAAAAGTAGAAAAAGTGTGGGCACCCCTGACCCAATCTGAATTTGGACATCCGACCCTGCAGTGTGAACACAGCCTAAAAATAGTGCGAGTCTGTGAATAATCTCCAAACCCTGAATGGCTTCCTTGCACTTCCAAAAAAAATGCTCAAACTGGATCTCCGCTTGCAGTCACGTCTTTTGTGTGCTCACCTGTTTTTGTCACCGAGGCGTGAGATCTCCTGAGTCTGCAGGAGAATGTGCTTCTCCAGGCGGTTGGTAAAAAGCGAGTACTCCAGCAGCTGAATCTCCAGGCGACTCGTCTGGTTTAACACCTAGAGTCCTCACGGTGTTTGGAGAGGAACAAAGATGATGGAGAACATTTGGTAAATTGGGAAATGCAGCCATTTTTTCAAATGATTCCTTCAGTTTCACATGGGAAATTGGGAAGGTATTATCTAACTCAGGGGTCACCAACAACGCGGGCACCAGGTAGCCTGCAAGGACCAGATGAGTCGCCCGCTGGTCTGTTCTAAAAATAGCTCAAATAGCAGCACTTACCAGTGAGCTGCCTCTTTTTTAAATTGTATTTATTTACTAGCAAGCTGGTCTCGCTTTGCTCGACATTTTTAATTCTAAAAGAGACAAAACTCAAATAGAATTTGAAAATCCAAGAAAATATTTTAAAGACTTGGTCTTCACTTGTTTAAATAAATTCATTTATTTTTTTTACTTTGCTTCTTATACCTTTCAGAAAGACGATTTTAGAAAAAAAAATATAACCTTAAAAATGATTTTAGGATTTTTAAACACATATACCTTTTTACCTTTTAAATTCCTTCCTCTTCTTTCCTGACAATTTAAATCAATGTTCAAGTACATTTATTTTTTTATTGTAAAGAATAATAAATACATTTTTATTTAAGTCTTTATTTTAGCTTCTGTTTTTTCGACAAAGATTATTTTTGAAATTTTTCTTCAAAATTATGATTAAAATTCAAAAACATTCTGGCAAATCTAGAAAATCTGTAGAATCCAATTTAAATCTTATTTCAAAGTCTTTTGAATTCCTTTTAAAATGTTTGTTCTGGAAAATCTAGAAGAAATAATTATTTGTCTTTGTTAGAGATATAGCTTGGTCCAATTTGTTATATATTATAACAAAGTGCAGATTGGATTTTAACCTATTTAAAACATGTCATCAAAATTCTAAAATTAATCTTAATCAAGAATAATTACTAATGATATTCCATAAATTCTTTTTTTAATTTTTTCAAAAGGAGTCGAATTAGCTGGTTTTTCTCTTCTTTTTTTCGGTTGAAATTTGAATTTTAAAGAGTCGAAATTGAAGATAAACTATGTTTCAAAAATCAATTTTTTTTGTTTTCCGTTTTTTTCCTCTTTTAAACCGTTCAATTAAGTGTTTTTTTCATCATGTATTCTCTACAAAAAAACCTTCCGTAAAAGGAAAAAAAAATGTACGACGGAATGACGGACAGAAATACCAATTTATATATATATATATATATATATATATATATATATATATATATATATATATATATATATATATATATATATATATATATATATATATATATATATATATATATATATACATATATATATATATATATATATACATATATATATATATATTAAATATTTATGGCCATTTATTTAAGTGTGTATCAAACTGGTAGCCTTTCGCATTTATCAGTACCCAAGAAGTAGCTCTTGGTTTCAAAAAGGTTGGTGACCCCTGATCCAACTACTTACTAAATTACTTATAAAACTTGTCATGATCTGTGGTCCGGATCATGTTTTGTGTTTTCTGTTTGTTTTGGATTCCATTAGTTCCTGTTGTTGTGTACCTCCTGAGTTTAGTCACCATGGTTACTTAAGATTTTCACCTGTCTCTGTTGTTCGGGGGACACACTTGTTTGTAATCAAGAGACACTATTTAAGCCCACCTTTGTTGATCACTCATCCTGGCTTCTTTGTTTGCGGTATGCAAATGTTACGTTGGTTATTCCTGGACTCGATTCCTGTGCTAATTTGTTGCCTTGGCTTCTCGTGCGATTGTTTGTTTCTGTCTTTGGTACTTTCCACGTACCTTGGTCCATGTCCTATGCGAGAAAACAGGGTGCTGGCCACATTCTGACACGTTTGGGCCGCAACTTTATGCGGGGACGTTTTTCCCAGGGATGCCGACGGATCACTCCGGACAAAGCGTTCAGTAGTGATGGGTTGATGAGGCTTCATGTATCGTTTCGACACATTGCAAAACTGTATTGATACTGTGTCAATACTGTGTCACTAAATACTGACATCTGCTGGACATTAAAAATCCTTACAGGCAACCTATGGACCGACTTAACTGACACTGATTTTATGACCTAGTACAGGGTTCCATCCATCCATTTCCTACCGCTTTTTCCCTTTTGGGGTCGCGGGGGGCGCTGGCGCCTATCTCAGGGTTGTCAAACTCAAATACAGAGTGGGCCAAAATTTAAAACTGAACAAAGCTGCGGGCCAAGGTTGAACAAATGAACCTTTTAATAGGGACCCAAACAATTTTTGCAATGAATTTTGAACAAGCAAGGCTTAAATAGGGCAGCACGGTGGAGCAGGGGTTAGTGCATCTGCCTCACAATACGAGGGTCCTGAGTAATCCTGGGTTCAATCCCGGGCTCGGGATCTTTCTGTGTGGAATTTGCATGTTCTCCCTGTGACTGCGTGGGTTCCCTCCGGGTACTCCGGCTTCCTCCCATGGAACAGGCAGAGCTTATATAACGTAATTGTGCAAAATCAATTTTCAAAAAACAAACGAAAAAACATCAGTGGTACATTAAATCAAATGTAATTAAACAAGTTAATGCCTCTTTTCTACTTGCAGCCTTCTGAGGTAAATATCAACATTACTTTTTCCACAGGCTAATAAATTCGAAAATAAAATAAAAATGAGGTGGGCGGGGTTTGGTGGTAGCGGGGGGTGTATATTGTAGCGTTCCGGAAGAGTTAGTGCTGCAAGGGTTCCTGGGTATTTGTTCTGTTGTGTTTATGTTGTGTTACAGTGCGGGTGTTCTCCCGAAATGTGTTTTGTCATTCTTGTTTGGTGTGGGTTCACAGCGTGGCACATATTTGTAACAATGTTAAAGTTGTTTATATGGCCACCCTCAGTGTGACCTGTATGGCTGTTGACCAAGTATGCATGGCATTTGCATGTGTGTGTGTGAAAGCCGCATATATTATGTGACTTGGCCAGCACGCTGTTTATATGGAGGAAAAGCGGACGTGACGAAATGTTGTATAGGACGCTAAAGGCAGTGCCTTTAAGGCACACTCCCAATATTGTTGTCCGGGTGGAAATCAGGAGAATGGTTGCCCAGGGAAATTTTCGGGAAGGGCACTAAACTTCGGGAGTCTCCCGGGAATATCGGGAGGGTTGGCAAGTATGAGTATTAGCGGTGAATTTGGTGTTACCGGCGGGCCAGCTCTAATGTTAATTCGATATTGCCTCAAGGGCCAAATGAAATTAAACGGCGGGCCAGAGTTTGACACCCATGACCTAGTATATACAATAATATAAACCAAGTCATTGTATTTCATTTAGGATTATTTCATATCTTCATTTAAATACAAATATATTTTTATCTTTTTTTAGATAAAGTCAATAAATAATGTGAACATGATTGATCGATTGAAACTTTTACTAGTAGATTGCACAGTTCAGTACATATTCCGTACAATCGACCACTAAATGGTAAGCACATGTCTCATATCATGGAAATCTAAGAGAACGTGTTGTAGAGATGCGCGGTTTGCGGTCTCATCCGCGGAGTCCGCGGATAAACCGCGGGTCGGGCGGGTGACATGACGAAAAAATAGATTTTAATTAGATTCGGGCGGGTGGCGGTTGAACCATTTGGAAATATTTGATATTACATGGTTCAGGGAACGGTATCCTTTACCATTCAAAGAGCCATTTTAGGCCCGTGTCATAAAGCAAAGAAGACAATAGGAGACGCAATCATTCTCTAGAATGACTGCTGACAGTCACCCGGTTAATAAGTATTAGGGCGTGCTGTGAAGCCATTAGCTTTGTCGCCTTCTACATCATGTTCGATCTACTTCTCAGTCCAGTAACGTGTTACGTGTGGCTTCCGTAGACACACGCACACGACTGCAAGGCGTACTGGGTGATACAGAGTACACTAATGGTTGGGATATAAACAATTTTAACACTCTTAGTAATATGCGCCACGCTGTGAAGCCACACCAAACAAGAATGACAAACACATTTCGGGAGAACATCCTCAGAGTAACACAACATAAACGCAACACAACAAATAGCCAGAATCCTTTGCATCCATGACAATTCCTGACTATTTTATACACCCCGCTAGCAACAAACCCCGCCACCCCGTGCATCCTTAAGGTGGGCGGGGTTGGGGGCACGGGGGTGTAAAATATATTCAGGAAGTATCACGGATGCGAAGGATTCTGGGTATTTGTTGTGTTGCGTTTAGGTTGTGAAACTGTGAGGATGTTCTCCCGAAATGTGTTTGTCATTCTTGTTTGGTGTGGCTTCACAGTGTGGCGCATATTAGTTAGAGTGTTAAAATTGTTTATATCACAACCATCAGTGTACTCTGTATCACCCAGTATGCCTTTCAATCTTGCACGTGTGATCGCGGAAGCTGCATACAACATGTTGCCGGGCTAACAATCGGTTTGTACATGTTGTTGAAGGTGTCAAAGGCAACGGCTTCACAGCACGCCCTTATTCTTGTCATCAGGATGAACACCATTGGAATTTCGCGAGATCGTCAGCGGCTCCCATTGTCTTCTTTACTCTGTGAAACGGATTTAAGTAGCTCTTTGGTGGTAAAGGTGGCGGACCTCTGATGTATTTTCAACGGGCGGGCGGTTGCGGTTGCGGTTCTGGGAAAATGTTGGTTCGGGTGAAAGGCGGGTGGATGACGACTTTGGTGATGCGGTTGCGGATGATATATTTGACAAACCGCGCATCTCTAACGTGTTGTGAATGAGGATACTTGTGGACTGGGAATGTATTTTTTATTTATTTTACATATGCTCTGAATACGCACAGTTGATTGATTGATTGATTGATTAAAAATTGTATTAGTAGATTGCACAGTACAGAACATATTCTGTACAATTGACCAATAAATGGTAACACCCGAATAAGTTTTTCAACTTGTTTAAATCGGGGTCCACGTTAATCAATTCATGGTAAAAAAAAAAAAAAAGTAATGGGTTCGAGCTGGATTTGAACAAGTGCCCTAAGGCAGTGGTTCTCAACCTTTTTTCAGTGATGTACCCCCTGTGAACATTTTTATTAATTCAAGTACCCCCTAATCAGAGCCAAGCATTTTTGTTTGGAAAAAAGAGATAAAGAAGTAAAATACAGCACTATGTCATCAGTTTCTGATTTATTGATTTGTATAACAGTGCAAAATATTGCTCATTTTTAGTGGTATTTCTTAAAATATTTGGAAAAAAAGATATAAACATTTTTTTTTAATTGTTGAAAAAATTCAATTATGAATAAAGATTTCTACACAGAAGTAATCATCAACTTCAAGTGCCCTCTTTGGGGATTGTAATAGAGATCCATCTGGATTCATTAACTTAATTCTAAACATTTCTTCACCAAAAAAGACATCTTTAACATCAATATTTATGGAACATGTCCACAAAAAACCTGTCAACACTGAATATTGCATTGTTGCATTTCTTTTCACAGTTTATGAACTTACATTCGTATTTTGTTGAAGTATTATTCAATAAATATATTTATTAAGGATTTTTGAATTGTTGTTATTTTTGGAATATTTCTAAAAAAATCCCACGTACCCCTTGGCATACTTTCAAGTACCCCCAGGGGTACGCGGACCCCCATTTGAGAACCACTGCCCTAAGGAACCAATGTCCTCCACTCTACCAACTGAGCTATCGAAGAGATTGTTTGTTACTGCTTTTTAATGTAACCAATAGGATGTCTGTGTGGGCGGGACAATGCTAGAAACTTTGAGAGAACAGGATGAATCGAGAAGGAAAATACCTTTTTTTACGATATATGGTCAAAATATTCCCACACGGCGGAAATGATATCCGACGACGATAAATGACAAATGACCAACGACAGAAGTGTGGCAATTCTGTTGGCAGCAGCATCTCGTTGACAGATGCGCTTCTTTATAAACACGGTTTGGCGCGCACGGTTCGCGTATCGGTCACGTGACCCAAACAGCTCATGATTGGTCACGTGACTTTCGAAGAGCGGTACGCGCACCGACACAAGGTTTCGCTCTATGAGCTCGACGCATCGGTGTTGCCGGACACATCACTAGCGTTCAGGTAAGAACGTGATTTATTCTCAAAAATAACGCAAAGTACCAATAAAACTTCAAACAAGCAAAAGGAAAAAAAGTGCCGATCGCACTGGATGCTGAACTAACACTTAGCATAAACTATGGATGGAAAAAAAAACGTTCTAACTGTAGTATGAACAAACAAAACTTACTTAGTTGGACACGGCATGAATTGAACAATGTCGGCAGACCGACTAACTGGCAGCGTCAGGCTTTAATAGTAGTCTCCTCATTATAACAGCAACATATGAGACAGGTGAAAACGAATGAGTCGCCTTGGTGACAAAACAAATAGGGAAGTGCAAACAGGAACTAATGGAGTTTTAACCAGAAAATAACATAAAACATGATCCAGACCACAGTTTATGACAAAACTACTGTAGGTTGTGAGTTCAAAGACTATAAAAATGGGAGCCATGACCTCCCTGCTTGGCACTCAGCATCAGGGGTTGGAATTGGGGGTTAAAAAACCAAAATAAAATAGATTCCTGAGCGTGGCCACTGCTGCTGCTCACTGCTCCCCTCACCTCCCAAGGGGTGATCAAGGGTGATAGGTCAAATGCAGAGGATAATTTTGCCCCACCTAGTGTGTGTGTGACAATCAATGGTATTTTAACTTTACTGTACTTTGAGGTTACAGTTGAACCACCACCCCCCCAAAAAAAGAAGCGTAGCAACTGAAATATTTGCGTGTCCACAAAGGGAAAAAAATGGCACCTGAGTCTCAACGTCGGTCAGTTTGCGAGTTTGCTCCGCCGACTGGCTGAGGAGGTTGCTTCCCATCTCCAGCATGGCGGCGGTGTGAGTGTGCACGGCCGCTCTTTTCATTTCCTCCACGCCGGAGCGAACGTTCTCCTGGATGAAGTTCTCCAGCTGAAGAAAAAAATAATAATAAAATGAATAAACAACCC
This sequence comes from Nerophis ophidion, assembly GCF_033978795.1. Classification (NCBI taxonomy): domain Eukaryota; kingdom Metazoa; phylum Chordata; class Actinopteri; order Syngnathiformes; family Syngnathidae; genus Nerophis; species Nerophis ophidion. The sequence goes on along the minus strand of NC_084631.1, from coordinate 32,667,283 downwards.
CAAAAGCATGATGTTTCCACCCCCATGCTTCACAGTAGGTATGGTGTTCTTGGAATGCAACTTAGTATTCTTCTTCCTCCAAACACGACGAGTTGAGTTTATACCAAAATGGATACATGGATGATACAGCAGAGGATTGGGAGAATGTAATGTGGTCAAATGAAACCAAAAAATAACTTTTGGTTATAAACTCAACTCGTCGTGTTTGCAGGAAGAAGAATACTGAGTTGCATCCCAAGAACACCATACCTACTGTGAAGCATGGGGGTGGAAACATCATGCTTTGGGGCTGTTTTTCTGCTAAGGGGACAGGTCGATTGATCCGTGTTAAGGAAAGAATGAATGGGACCATGTATCGTGAGATTTTGAGCCAAAACCTCTTTCCATCAGTGAGAGCTTTGAATGGTTGACCAAATACCATAATTTACTAATAAATTATTTAAAATTCCTACAATGTGAATTCCTGGATTTTTTTTTCTTCACATTCTGTCTCTCACAGTTGAAGTGTACCTATGATGAAAATTACAGACCTCTGTCATCATTTTAAGTGGGAGAACTTGCACAATCGGTGGCTGACTAAATACTTTTTTGCCCCACTGTGTGTAGCATCATCTTTAAAGATACAAATAATTGCTATTGCGACATCCAGTGGACACATTTAGAAACAGCTGTTTCTTTCATTCAAGAACTTCAGGTTAATTTTTATACTTAGCAAACTCATCCCACGGGCTGTAAGTTTGACACCCCTGGTTTAAATCTTCCCCTTTTAATGTGGCCATAATGCTCAATGTAAAAAATCACTGTTAATTCCCAGCAAATTTCTGGCTCATAATTGCATTACTTTCACTGTAAAACTTACAGTAAATAGGAAAGGACTATGATTCCAATATTTTACTGTGAAATAACAGTTATTTTCTGAGAAATATAATGGTATTGTAGTTTTTCATTACAGCATTTTACTGTGAGAAAATACCGTTAAATTCTGGCGATTTTTTACAGTGCTTCTGTAGAATGTTTGATGTGTATATGCAAACTGATCTCGAGGGCCACATAAAACCTGTTCGTGGGCCTGATCCGGCCCTCGGGCCCTACGTTTGACACCCCTGGATTAAAGCCTGCTCCGATTAAAGAAGCCGGCCTCCTTGCCTCATAATCCGTCTCCGGAGCACAAGTCCACTTCTCTCCACTGTGGGTTGCACTAATTGCTGCTCTGCAGCAGCACACTGCGCCCCGTGTTTAAATCACATCTGAAATGAAGCCTAATTCTTTCCTAATGTTTCTAAACGGCGTAAATGACGAGACAGGAGATGCATTTGTATCCTAATTGTCTCGCCGTTAGACCCATTTGTTCCCACTTATAATTACACGGGACGAGGAACACCACGGTCATTATGACGCCAGCCGTTTGGCACAGGATTGATTTATCCTGCCTCAGCTTAAAGGGGGATTGCACTTTTTTTGGGAAGATATTTTGCCCATCTTCTCCGATTCTTATGTGAGACTTTCTCTTTTCTGTGTTCTAAATAGTGAAAACCTGCTAGTAAGAGGTGGCTAACAATGCAGGTAATAAGAATTAATCTATTTTGCCTATAAAGTGTTATATATGGGTGATATAGCTCGGTTGGTAGAGTGTCCGTGCCAGCTGCCTAAGGGATCCAGGTTCGATCCTAGTCACTTTACCCCCCTTTCCTCAGTGCCACCAGCACTGGTTTAAATGTAACTTAGATATTGGGTTTTTACAATGTAAAGCCCTTTGAGTCACTAGTGAAAATCGCTATATAAATACAATTCCCTTCACTATATGCAGTCGTGGTCAAAAGTTTACATACACTTATAAAGAACACGACGTCATGGCTGTCTTGTGTTTAGAATAATTTCTACAACTCTTATTTTTTTGTGATAGAGTGATTGGAGCACATACTTGTTGGTCACACAAAAAAAAAATCTGTAGTGTTTTCTGGTCACGTTCTGTTTGGTTTTGGACTCATTGTGCCCTCTTTGTTTGTTTTGTCACCACGACAACTCATTAGTTTCACCCGGTATGTGTTCACGACTCACGCACCTGTTAAACACTGCGCCACTATTTAAGCCTGTAGTTGCCAGGCAGTCAGCCTGGCGACATCACCCTCTATGCACCCTTGATACCCGATTGATTACGCGGTCCATGCCATAGTGCTCATGCCATTGCTCTGTTGTTTTTGACTTCTTCACGCCACAGTAAGTGTTCCGTTTTTATGTCCACAGCTTAGTGAGTTTTTTTTAGTTCATATTTCGTGTCCTAAGTTGTTTTTGCCTCCGCTTTGTGCGCGACTTTTGTTTGGTACTTTTTGAGTGATTAATTAAAAGGTGTCAGTACCTTCACGCCATGTCCGGTGATTTGCACCACGGGAAAACAAACCACACCATAGTCCATGCCATGACAAATCATGAATTTGTGTTCTTTTATGAATGTATTATGTGTCTACTGAAAATCTGCCGAGTCAAAAGTATACATAAAACAATGTTAATATTTGCTTACATGTCCCTTGGCAAGTATTACTGCAATAAGGCGCTTATCCACAAGGTTCTGTTTGAATTTTTGACCACAAAATCGGTGCAGTTCAGCTAAATTTGTTGGTTTTTCTGACATGGACTTGTTTCTTCAGCATTGTCCACACGTTTAAGTCAGGACTTTGGGTAGGCCACTCTAGAAACCCTAATTCTGTCATAATCTGTGGTCTGGATCATGTTTTTGTCATGTTCTGTTAGTTTTGAACTATTTTAGTTCCTGTTTGACGCCTAAGTTTGTTTTAGTTACCATGGCTACTTATGATTTTTACCTGCCTCTGGTGTACGGGACGCGCACCTGCTTCTAATCAGAGGACAGAGGACTATTTAAGCCCGCCTTTGCCAGTCAGTCATCCTGGCGTCATTAGTTGTTCCATGCAGTTATGCTAGTTGTTTGCCTCATGCCTGGACTACGTACGTCTCGTTTATTTCATGCCACAGTTTCATAAGTTCTCTATGTCCATAGTCAATGCTAAGTGCTAGCTTTTGGCTCCAAGTGCGATCAGCACATTGTGCCTTCACTTGGTTTTTCCTTTTTTGTACCCTTTTGAATTTTGAGAAATAAATATGTTCCTACCTGCACGCCTTGTCTGGAATAGTCCGTTTGCATCCTGGGAGAACAAACCTCGTGACAAATTCTAGCCTGATTTAACCATTCTTCTACCACTCTATGACATGTGTTTGGGGTCATTGCCCTGTTGGAACACCCAACTGCTGATGATTTTAGCTTGTCCTGAAGAATTTGGAGGTAATCCTCCTTTTTCATTATCCCATTTACTCTCTGTAAATCACCAGTTCCATTGGCAGCAAAACAGGCCCAGATCATAATACTACCACAACCATGCCTGACGGTAGGTGTGTTGTTCCTGGGATTAAAAGCCTCACCATTTCTCCTCCAAACATATTGCTAGGTATTGTGCTCCATTTTTGTTTCATCTGACATCACATGGACAAAGATAAGACCTTCTGGAGGAAAGTTATGTGGACCACGACTGTACTATGTAGTGTGATTAAAGGCACATTCATGATAACTCAAGCATTACTGTAACTTCTCTTGATTGTTCTTCTCTATCGGTCAAATTGTTGTTCTATCGCATTGTGTTGTAAGGAGCAAGGACTGTGTTGGTCAGCGTTGAATAATAATGTAGCTATAGCTTTGTTAAAATGCAGGTCACACACATTTAAATTGTACGTTTTAGGCAATTTTCAGAGGTTCTTTAGAGCAGTGGTCCCCAACCACCGGTACCGGGCCGTGGCCCGATTGGTACCGGGCCGCAGAAGAATTTTTTATAAAAATACATAAAAAATAAAAATTTTATTTTTTATTTTTTTATTAAATCAACATAAAAAACACAATGTACACTTACAATTAATGCACCAACCACAAAAACCTCCCTTTTTTTTGACAAAAACGTCCCTTTTTCATGGCAAAGAAGAAAAAAAAAAAACGATGATAAGCCTTTATTGTTATCGTCTCAGTTGGATTCTCATTATCGGAAGTATGGATGCAATGTCATGATCTGCCGGTAATTATCGGCCACCGGTAATATCGTGCATCCCTACCTTTTAGCATAACATTTGCATACCATTCCGTATTAGATCAGGATATCAGTTCAGTGAGGTTAACCTGGCCTCTCCAAGCTTCACGCAATAGGTCACCCTTTGCAGAAGCTTCACAGGCTATTAAAAGCAAAAACAATAACAAGCTTGCATCCCTTCTGCCAAGACCACCTCCCACCCTCGGGGCAGCCGAGAGAGTGAGTAAACGAGGGCCCGGCTGTAGGTCACGTCGGGGGCTCGGACAAAAAAAAAAGAGAAAACAAACACGAGTTCCCTCTTAGAAGACGGAATTTGGGGAAATAAATACAGTCCCCTTGCGCTCGTTCACTTTGTGGCTCACGTACGCGGTTAGGTTCGTGTGTTGAGAGGTTCCTTCAAATAGGCCTGCTCGGATGGTCCACGGTCAGGGTCTTGTACCCTCCCGGGGGAGCTTTTAGTGATGTCCCACAGATTTGTTGCAGAAACACAGGCACACAAATGCCTCAAAGCATGTGTCCTTATTACCATTGGCTTAGTTCCAGCAGTTGCAACTTGATGCAACACATATTTATTTACACTTGCATATTCAACGTCATGCCTGAAAAGGAGTTGAAAGAAGTCGAGCTTATTCATCCGAACCCTTTTCCATTCCAAAGCAATTGCCACCTCGTGTTTACTTCCTGTTCTCGATCCGTGCCACCAAGAAATAAATAAAGTTCACATAATAAATAGTTATCAATTAGTTGTGATTCATATGGTTTGCGGAATTTGCTGGCGGTGGAATGTTCCAGACGCAAGAAAATGTGTGTCGGATTTTTTTTTTTCCCCCATGTAAATGTAAACAGAATAACAGTTTGGGGTAGTGTTATCTCGATACTAATATTTTGGTACTGGTACTAAAATGAAATTTGATACTTTTCGATGCTTTTCTAAATAAAGAGAACCACAAAAAATGTGATCATTGGCTTTATTTTAACAAAAAGTCTTAGGGTACATTAAATATATGTTTATTATTACAAGTTTAGTTGGCCACATGCGTGGACAACACCTTTTAGCTCTTATCTCCAAAATTGTGTACACTACTGAATTGGGGTCTTATGGCCACTTATGTGGACAGTTATACTGCCATCAGGTGGTGTCAGAAGAGTATAACATACAATGGAATTTGTGGGGGGGGGGGGGGAATAAGAATTAGCATTTCACTAAACATGAAGTACACGTGTGTGTACTCATGGACTAAGTACATCATATCAAAATATGATTCTTAGTTTTTATTTGAATTAGGGTCCAATAAGCCCAAAGAGCAAAGAGAAATAAAAAAAAAGCATGTAAACAAACAGCTTTTGCCTTGAGAGGTTGAATAAAATAGTGAACATACGAGACAAGTTGTCTTTTAGTAGTAAGTAAACAAACAAAAAATCCTAATTAGTCTGCTGACGTATTTAGTAACATACTGTGTCATATATACACCTATTATTTTGTCTACATTATTAAGGACAAGTGGTAGAAAATTAATTATTAATCCACTTGTTCATTTACTGTTAATATCTGCTTATTTTCTGTTTTAACATGTTCTATCTAGACTTCTGTTAAAATGTAATAATCACTTATTTTTCTGTTGTTTGGATGCTTTACATAAGTTTTGGATTATACCACAAATATAGGTATAAATCCGATACCAAGTCGTTACAGGATCATACATTGGTCATATTCAAAGTCATGGGACATGAGTTTATAAACATAATATACATTTTAAATAAAACTAAACATGTTGTGATGCCAACAAATGTAGATTCAATCATAGTAGTATCGACTAGATACGCTCCTGTACTTGGTATTATTACAGTGTATGTCATGTGTAGATCCACCCATGTCGCTTGTTTGCATTTTGACGCCGGTGAGCTACAGTGTGTGGTGAAGCATGTTTAGCTAATCCTCGTTCTGCAGTGATAATGTTATTTGTAAGAAACTTACTTTATTTGTCGCCATGGAGGCGAGGATTAGTGATTTAGAAGTAGCTAAAACACTGCTGACTGTATCTGCCAGCTAGTTTCAGTGTTATAACTTCACCTTTATCTTTCCTTTTAAAGGCAAATTGCATCCGTTCTCCCTTTTGTGTCTACACACTGTGTCTGCTTGTAAGTACTATGTGATTGTGCGCTGCCGAACATGCTCCGCTGCTACTCAACCAGCAATGATATAACGTGACGACGACGGGGGGTGGTGGTGGGCGGGACCGGTACTTTTCAGAGGCTGTATAGTACCAAATATGATGCATTAGTATCGCAGTACTGTTCTAACACTGATATACCGTACAACCCTAGTTCAGAGGCAGTTGGGCTGTTCTGTTTTTTTTGCTGGCCAGATGTATTATGTGGAAGAGGTTTTTTTGGTGGTGACAGTGAGGATGTTAATCAGGGTGAGATGTTATAGATCAGGGGCAATGTTCCCTCTTAGGTACGTGCACGGCAAATCTAGGCCGCACACAAAATCGAATAAAAAGATAAGCGCATAACAGTGTGGACGTCTGCCGTCGCTCACATGTGCGCCAGTGAATGCTCAAGGAGTTTTGCCGTTTGCTCACACAGATGAAAAATTGGAGGGAAAATTGATCAGGGGTATTCAAACGTTTTCAACTGTTTTAATTTTTCACTGAAAAATGAAAGCATGCTGGGGACATTTAGATATTTTTTTTATTTTTATATTTAAACCCTGATACCCCGAAGGGTATGTAAATATATATATATATATATATATATATATATATTAAATATATACACATATATATTTAATATATACACATATATATTTTATTCTTTTTTTATTTTTAAAATTTCTGCACTTTAATGTATATAGATACAATTTTAGATCTATCTGTTCCCATAAAGTTTTTTTTTTTAATTTTTTTTTATGTTTTGTTCCTTTTGTCCCCTAAAAGAAAACCCTTATTTTATGGCAAAAACGCAAAATATTTTCCCAAAAAAATGCTACATTTTCCCCCAAAACATGCAATATTTTCCCCCTGGCGGCGTTTCTGGATGTTGTTGATAAAAGGCTTTCGCTTTGCATAGTAGAGCTTTAACTTGCACCTACAGATGTAGCGACCAGCTGTATTTAGTGACAGTGGTTTTCTGAAGTGTTCCTGAGCCCATGTGGTGATATCCTTTAGAGATTGATGTCTGTTTTTGATACAGTGCCGTCTGAAGCATCGAAGGTCACGGTCATTCAATGTTGGTTTCCGGCCATGCCGCTTACGTGGAGTGATTTCTCTAGATTCTCTGAACCTTTTGATGATATTATGGACCCTAGATGTTGAAATCCCTAAATTTCTTGCAATTGCACTTTGAGAAACGTTGTTCTTAAACTGTTTGACTATTTGCTCACGCAGTTGTGGACAAAGGGGTGTACCTCGCCCCATCCTTTCTTGTGAAAGACTGAGCATTTTTGGAGTAGGTGTTTTTATACCCAATCATGGCACCCACCTGTTCCCAATTAGCCTGCACTCCTGTGGTATGTTCCAAATAAGTGTTTGATGACCATTTCTCAACTTTATCAGTATCTATTTCCACCTTTCCCAACTTCTTTGTTATGTGTTGCTGGCATCAAATTCTAAAGTTAATTATTATTTGCAAAAGAAAAAATATTTATCTGTTTGAACATTAAATATGTTGTCTTTGTAGCATATTCAGCTGAATATGTGTTGAAAATGATTTGAAAATCATTGTATTCTGTTTATATTTACATCTAACACAGTTTCCCAACTCGTATGAAAACAAGGTTTGTATTTAAAGCTGCAGACATGTTCCCCAAGCTTCAGCATTTGGGTAGATTAGCCTGGTGTCTCCTAAATGATACTCTTGATCAAATCAAGAAGGGGACACGTCCTTCCAGCAACACAATAGAGGAAACCAACAGTGTTTTTTTCCTCACTTTGTTGTAGGAAGTCACAGTCCGTGTTTGTCCTAGTCCAGGGGTCGCCAACCCAAAATGTTGAAAGAGCCATATTGGACCAATAATACAAAAAAGTAATCGATCTGTAGTCGCAAAAAAAATAAAAGTCTTATATAAGTGTGAGAATGATGGCAACGCATGATGTAAGTGGCTGATTAGCTGTATTAGCCTACTATCAAAATGACTATGTGTCGCAGGCTGCCGCAAACTTTTGTTGACAGAAATGTTGAAATGTAATATTTATTCTCCACATTTTTACAACATTGGAAAACATTAGTAAAACTTCTTAGAGGGTGAGATAACTCCTGGAAATGACAGTTTTAAAATGTCCAAATATGTAAATGTGTGTGTGTGTCCAAGTTAAAGGAAACGTCAGGCTGTCTTCTTCTAATGGATTCATCACAGTCTTTGCAAGCTGGGTAACGTTTGCTGCGGTCTGGAACAATATGGCACAATAACAACTATCAGAAATGCAGCCAATATTACATACACATAATGTGTCATGAAAGATGAAAAAATAAACAAAAAAACATAAGTAAAGGAAATTAAATGAGTTAAAATATAGGGAGAAAATAGGCCTAACAATGCTATATGTACATACAGCTAGCCTAAATAGCATGTTAGCATCGATTAGCTTGCAGTCATGCACTGACCAAAAATACCTGATTAGTACTCAACAGCCCTGCAATTAGGTGGCGACTTGTCCAGGGTGTACGCCGCCTTCCGCCCGATTGTAGCTGAGATAGGCACCAGCGCCCCTTGCAACCCCAAAGGGAATAAGTGGTAGGAAATGGATGGATGGATGGGTAGTACTCAACACAAAAATATTACAACAACAAAGCTCACCGTTTTGCATTCACACAGTATAAAATGTTTGGTGGACAAAATGAGACAAAGGAGTGGCATAAAGCATGTCTTTCTGTGTACATGTAAACAAACTTTTGAGTCACAGTCCACACAATGGTGATTTCATGGCCCACTGAAATCAGTAGGACAAAACGGCACTCGCCAAATACTCTCGTCAGTGAAGCATAAACACAAACATATTGAACAGTGGGCTTTCTAAAAATTAGCAATGTTTCTGTCGTGTTTGACCTCCTACAGAAACCATATTACAACAAAAGACATGATTTTCTCCCCATTTTTTTCCATCTCCATACATTTTTGAAAAAGTGAAGTATATTTATATAGCGCTTTTTCTCCAGCGCTTTACATAGTGAAACCCAATATCTAATTTTTACATTTAAACCAGTGTGGGTGCACTGGGAGCAGGTGGGTAAAGTGTCTTGCCCAAGGACACAACGGCAATGACTAGGATGGCGGAAGATGGGATTCGAACCTGCAACCCACAAGTTGCTGGCACGGCCGCTCTACCAACCGAGCTATACCGCCCATAAAAAGCTCCATAGAGCCAACAGGGGCGGCGCTAAAGAGCCGCCGGTTGCCGACCCCCGTCTTAGTCCCATTGGAATCCCTGTCGACCAACCTACACCGTAGTCCATGGGTGTCAAACTCTGGCCCGCGGGCCAAATTTGGCCCGCCGTGTAATTTCATTTGGCCCTTGAGGCAATATCAAATTAACATTAGAACTGGCCCGCCGGTGTTATACAGTGGTGCCGCTGTAACACCGCATTCACCGATTTCCCGGGAGACTCTCGAATTTCAGTGCCCCTCCCAAAAATCTCCCAGTGCAACCATTCTCCCAAATTCCACCCGGACAACAATATTAGGGGTGTGCCTTAAAGGCACTGCCTTTAGCGTCCTCTACAAGCTGTCGTCAAGTCTGTTTTCCCTCCTCACAAACAGCGTGCCGACCCAGTCACGTAATATATATGTGGCTTCTACACACATGTATGTAAATGCAAGGCATACTTGATCAACAGCATATAGGTCACACTGAGGGTGGCCATGTAAACAACTTTAACACTGTTACAAATATGCGCCACACTGTGAACCCACATCAAACAAAAATAAACACATTTTGGAGAACATCCGCACCGTAACACAACATAAACAACAGAAAAAAATACCCAGAACCCCTTGCAGTACTAACTCTTCCGTACGGCTACAATATACACCCCCCCACCCAACAAACCCGCCTGCCCACCTGAGCCCCGACATTAAGTGAGCAGTAAAAAGGCCTGAATGGTTGATTTATTCATTATTTTATTTTCAAATGTATTAGCCTGTGGAAAAAGTTAATGTTGATATTTACCTCAGAAGGCTGCAAATACAAAAGAGGCATTAATTTTTTATTTAAATTTGACTTAATAGGCCATTTGATATTTTTTAATTACTTTTGTTATTATTATTTGAAACTCAATTTTGCATGTCACTATAAAGTTATATAAGCCTTGCTTGTTCAATATTCAATGAAAAACTTGTTTGGGTCCCTATTAAAAGGTTAATTCGTCAAACTCGCTTCGCAAAATAATTAGCGCATAATCTACCTAAATATAATTTTTTTTTTTTTTTTTTTTTCCAAGATGGCGCTGTTAGCAGAAACTCTGTGCTCATGTGGCATCCTTTTGTGTTTCCCTCTTGTTTTCGTGTGTTTTCATACTTTTTTGCCTTTTGGTCCGTGACCCTTTGGGACTGTGTCACCTTTCATGACCTCTGTGGCGCTTTTTTGTGGACTTCTGGATCTGCCTCCCGGGAGCCTTTATGGCCATGGAGACCAGCTGCTGGGTGTCTGCCACACCGGAGTCGGTTTGGAGGGACTGGAGGAGATGCGGATGAGGGGACAGGGCCGCGGAGCTAGCACTGAGCGCTGGCACGGAGAGGCTTCGCGGTGTCTTGGCTGGGTGAGCAGGTGTCGGGACACCTCAGTCACCTTGGACGTATCCTCGCTCATCCATGTGGACTGGACACTGGCCGAGAGTGGAGTCGGCTGTCTTGGTTGCTTTGTTGGGTCTGCTCCTGTCTCTGGCCCTGCTCCCTCCACCCCAGCGGACGATAGCGTGGAACACCGCAGAGGCCACCATAGTGGATATGTTTCCTTTACTTTTTATTCATAGTTGTATGTAGAAGTGTCTGGTTTTATCTGCTGCTTTAATGTCTTTAATGTCCTCTGTGTTCTTTGATGTTTGATGTTTCCCTCTTACACACATGTAAGAGGGATGTGTACTATGGCTTTGAGTTGTTTTTTTCCCTTGGTCTCAGTCTGCACCCCCTCTCCAGGGCCCAGGCGAAGACCGATTTTTTTTGTTTACCTGTATCTCATCTTTTTTGTAAGGGGCGCTGGAAGCCGGCAGACCCGTCAGCGATCCTGTTCTGTCTCCCTGTAATGTTTGTCTGATCTTGAATGGGATTGTGCTGAAAATTTTAATTTTCCTAAAGGAACTCTCCTGACGGAATAAGTAAAGTACTATCTATCTATCTGTCTGTCTGTCTGTCTGTCTGTCTGTCTGTCTGTCTGTCTGTCTGTCTGTCTGTCTGTCTGTCTGTCTGTCTGTAAGTCCGTCCGTCCTTCCATCCATGTATCTATCTATCTCCATCCATCCATCTATCTAGCTATCTGTCTGTCTGTTTGTCTGTCTGTCTGTCTCTCCGTCCTTCCATCCATCTATCTATCTATCTCCATCCATCTATCTAGCTGTCTGTCTGTCTGTCTGTCTCTGTCTGTCTGTCCGTCCGTCCGTCCGTCCGTCCGTCCGTCCGTCCGTCCGTCCGTCCTTCCGTCCGTCCGTCCGTCCGTCCGTCCGTCCGTCCGTCCGTCCGTCCGTCCGTCCGTCCGTCCGTCCGTCCATCCATCCATCCATCCATCCATCCATCCATCCATCCATCCATCCATCCATCCATCCATCCATCCATCCATCCATCCATCTATCTATCAACCTCGGCCCGCGGCTTTGGTCAGTTTAAAATTTTGGCCCACTCAGTATTTGAGTTTGACACCCCTGCCGTAGTCAATGCTCCAACAGAGGAGCGTACGCAACTTTTATGAATAGAATTTTAAACAAAGGGGAACCGTACTGAACTGAGCTGAATTCTCGGCGGACGCGTGTCTTTAAGTGGGCTCTGTTAGGGTTTTAAAAACGTCTCTTCAGAGTGCTTGAAAGCCATTTCACTTCCATGCGTGTTCCAAGGAGGGATTTCGACATGATCCTTTATGTCCTGTATCCCCCCCCGGTGGGGATTACCAGTTGACTGACTATAAGTGATTACACGGAGAATGTACGAGGGTTTAAACCGCACTTCTTATTCTACAAGACGAATAGCTCGAAATGTAGTTAGAAACGCTTTGATATTCTACGTTTGAAGCATTTTCTCAGACGCAGTGCACAAAGCAGACAAAGAATAAACACTTCATCTCGGTCTTTCGCCATCTCTTCCCCTCTCAGGCTTGTACCGCGTGGCCTCTAGGGGGCGCCCGCCGTAGAAGCTGGGTTGTCGGTTCATAGACTCGAGCTTCGCACAGAGCAAGCACTTGGGAATTTGGAGCGTGTTTTTATTCTACCCCCGTGTCCAATTGTGGTCAAAAGTTTGCATAAATTGTAGTGAAGTGAAGTGAGTTACATTTATATAGCGCTTTTCTCTAGTGACTCAAAGCGCTTTTACATAGTGAAACCCAATATCTAAGTGACATTTTTAAACCAGTGTGGGTGGCACTGGGAGCAGGTGGGTAAAGTGTCTTGCCCAAGGACACAACGGCAGTGACTAGGATGGCAGAAGCGGGGATTGAACCTGCAACCCTCAAGTTGCTGGCACGGCCGAGCTATACCGCCCCGTTTACATTTGTAAAGAACATAATGTCATGGCTGTCTTAAGTTTCCTATCATTTCTACAAGTCTTATTTTCTTGTGATAGAGTGATTGGAGCACATGCTTGTTGGTCAGAAAAAAACATTCATGAAGTTTGCTTCTTTTATGAATTTATTATGGCTCTACTGAAAATGTGAGCAAATGTGCTGGGTCAAAAGTACCGTATTTTTCTTCATTTAAAACCTCTTCTCACTCCTGCGCTTACCAAAGGCATGCGGTAAAAATAAGCATGCGCTAATTATTTTAAAACCTCTTCTCACTCCGGCACTAACCAAAGGCATGCAGTAAAAATTTGAATGTGATGTAAGGATACCATCATGAAAAGCACATTTATTATTATGGTCTTACCTTTACTTATAAATATAGTCCATGCCAGCTCCTTCTGATCAAAATCATCGATAACTCGTTTATAGAAGTCTTCCTTATCTTTCTTCAGATTTAAAAGTCTCTCTGTCTCGAGGGAGATCTTCCTTCATTACCTTCTGCTTCGATTGAAAGTCCAGTTTAGAAAACTGCTATCAGAAGATCCGTCATATCCGTCCCAGCGCATATCACGTGACTCGTTGTCACTTCTTCTGCAGCCGAGTAGTCGCAAGAAGGATCACTACTGCCCTCTACCACCAGGAGGCGGGAGTCATTTAATGACTCATATTGGACACACACAGCTACGGTATTGTGACGGTCTCAAGCCGTCATCTTGCGGGTTCCCAGGACCACCAAGGAAGGACATGGCTTGAGCAGTTTGACTTTGTTTATTTTTCAATAAAACCTTAGTCCAGGTCGCTCTTCCGCTCCTCCTCTCCGCTCGCTCGCCAAAACAGTCTCCTCGCCCTGCATGTCTATCGGACTGTTGGCTCCACCTCTCCACAGGTACCGGTATATTAAAAACGCATAGCTGCTTACTGTTCTTTTTAGCATACCGGTATTCAAGAGCTTGGACCTTAAATCCTACTGAATAGCTCTTAATCTTCTTCCCTTTATGCAATTTCAAATTACCAGTATTGAAATCAGCCTCCTTCATTTTGAAAATGATGACAGGGGAACTGTCACTCGTGACGTCACGAGTTTGACCCGGCGGTAATACGAAGCATGCACTAATCATTTTGCGAAGCGAGTTTGACCCGGCGGCAATTTAAGGAAATACGGTATACATACAGCCGTGTTAATATTTGGCAAGTTTCACTGCAATAAGGCGCTTTTGGTAGCCATCCACAAGCTTCTGCTAGCATTTTTGACCACTCCTCTTTACAAAATTGCTACAGTTCAGCTAAATGTGTTGTTTTTTCAGTCATGGACTTGTTTCTTCAGCATTGTCCACACGTTTAAGTCAGGACTTTGGGAAGGCCATTCTAAAACCTTCATTCTAGCCTGATTTAGCCATTCCTTTACCACTTTTGACGTGTGTTTGGGGTCATTGTCCTGTTGGAACACCCAACTGCGCCCAAGACCCAGCCTGCGGGCTGATGGACTGGACTCTCACTATTATGTTAGATCCACTGTGGACTGGACTTGCACAATATTATGTCAGAACCACTCGACGTCCATTGCATCCGGTCTCCCCGAGACGGGAGGGAGGTTACCCACATTTGCGGTCCTCTCCAAGGTTTCTCATAGTCATTCTCATCGACGTCCCACTGGGTTGTGAGTTTTTCCTTGCCCTTACGTGGGCGCTGAACCACGGATGTTGTTGTGGCTCGTGCAGCCCTCGTGATTTAGGGCTATGTAAGTAAACATTGATTGATTGATTGATTGATGATTTTAGGTCGTCCTGTAAAGCACCAGTTCCAAGCTTCTGGTTGAATTTTTGACCACTCCTCTTGACAAAGTTGGTGCAGTTCAGCTAAATTTGGTGGTTTTCTGACATGGACTTGTTTCTTCAGCATTGTCCACACGTTTAAGTCAGGACTTAGGGAATGCCATTCTAGAAACCTTCATTCTAGCCTGATTTAGCCATTCCTTTACCACTTTTGACATGTGTTTGGGGTCATTGTCCTGTTGGAACACCCAACTGCGCCCAAGACCATTCTTGCCAACCTTGAGACCTCCAAATTCGGGAGCTGTAGGGAGTGGCGGGGTAAGGGTTAGAGGAAGGCATGGTTTGGTGGTAGCAGGGGGTGTATATAGTAGCGTCCCGGAAGAAATAGTGCTGCAAGGGCTTCTGGGTATTTGTTCTTTTGTTTATGTTGCCCGAGCTATGGGGTGGCATAGCTCGGTTGGTAGAGTGGCCGTGCCAGCAACTTGAGGGTTGCAGGTTCGATACCCGCTTGTGCCATCCTAGTTACTGCCGTTGTGTCCTTGGGCAAGACACTTTACCCACCTGCTCCCAGTGCCACCCACACTGGTTTAAATGTAACTTACATATTGGGTTTCAACAATCAATCAATCAATGTTTACTTATATAGCCCTAAATCACTAGTGTCTCAAAGGGCTGCACAAACCACTACACTATGTAAAGCGCTTTGAGTCACTTGAGAAAAGCGCTATATAAATATAATTCACTTCACTTCACTTCACTTACGGTGCGGATGTTCTCCCGAAATTGTGTTTGTCATTCTTGTTTGGTGTGGGTTCACAGTGTGGCGCATATTTGTAACAGTGTTAAAGTTGTTTATACAGCCACCCTCAGTGTGACCTGTATGGCTGTTGACCAAGTATGCCTTGCATTCACTTGTGTGTGTGCAAAAGCCGTATATATAATGTGACTGGGCTGTTTGTATGGAGGAAAAGCGGACGAGACGACAGGTTGTAGAGGACGCTAAAAGCAGTGCCTTTAAGGCACGCCCCCAATATTGTTGTCCGGGTGGAAATCGGGAGAACGGTTGCCCCGAGAGATTTTCGGGAGGGGTACTGAAATTCGGGAGTCTCCCGGAAAAATCGGGAGTGTTGACAAGTATGACACCACCATGCTTGACGGTAGGTGTGATGTTCCTGGCCTATTCTCCTCCTTACATATTTCTGGGTATTGTGGCCAAACAGCTCAAATTTTGTTTCAACTGACCACATAATTTTCCTCCAGAAGGTCTAATTTTTGTTTATGTGATGTCAGAAGAAACAAACATTGAGCTGTTTGGCCACAATACCCAACCAAATATTAACATTGCTGTATGTATACTTTTGACCCAGCAGATTTGCTCACATTTTCAGTAGACCCATAAGAAATTCATAAACCTATGAATGTGTGTGCTCCAATCACTCTATCACAAAAAAAAAACCAAGAGTTGCAGAAATGATTGGAAACTCAAGACAGGCTTGACATTATGTTCTTTACAAGTGTATGTAAACTTTTTGAGCACGACTGTATGTGTTTGTTGATGCTGGCGAGCAGGAGAGACGGAGGGTAAATCTGACGGCTGACAAGTCAAGGGTGTGCGATGAGAAGGATCGTCTCTGAAGTGGCTAAGGAATTGATAGATATGGTTGAAGAGAAGATGCAAAGAACAAATATTGTTTCTGGCGAGAGTGGTTAATATTCATAATGTTCTATTCTAAAATTCTGATGTATGATAATGCTTGCTCTCGGCCCGGCTCCAGTACAGAACAGCATGCTTGATGGATTCATGCATAAATATCCAGAGTGCCTCAGACAAGAATGGAAAGGCGGGGTGGAGAGCGATGGCAGCAATCTGGCTCAATAGGCCAACGTTGTGCTCTGTGCCCGCATGACCCCAGCAAAGGCAAACACTATTGTGCGCCCGCTTTTAATCGCATCGCTTCATTTGAGTCATATTCCAGGCTCAATAATACTGCACTTCCCAAACTGCCAGCCAGAGGATGTACTGATCTATGCCTCCCACTGATAAACACTCATTCCACTAAACAACCATTATGTCACATTTCTGTGGGAGCCGAGTTAAGCCCGTTCAACTTTGCGGAAAGAGGTGCTAAAACGCGAGTCAGTGTTTCCCCCAGAATATTTGTTAATTAAGGTAATGTTTCTGCTGTAAGGAACAGTGTAACTTGGCCTGTCGCCACCATCACGTCTCCATTTCATCGCTGCAATACTGTGGTGAAGTAGGCCGGCTTCGTCGCATGAAGAAGCCTACAATTTTTGGTTGTGTTTAAATAAAATAAATGGGTTGTACTTGTATAGCGCTTTTCTACCTTCAAGGTACTCAAAGCGCTTTGACACTACTTCCACATTTACCCATTCACACACTGATGGAGGGAGCTGCCATGCAAGGCGCCAACCAGCACCCATCAGGAGCAAGGGTGAAGTGTCTTGCTCAGGACACAACGGACGTGACGAGGTTGGTACTAGGTGGGATTTGAACCAGGGACCCTCGGGTTGCGCACGGCCACTCTCCCACTGCGCCACGCCGTCCTGCTCCGTATGCTGACTGGCAATATACGATATATATCTTAATATTTTTTCCTTGAATAAAAAAAAAAAAACGCAAAAAAAGTCCTAGTTACTTTGGTGTGGTTTGTTTTCCCGTGGTGCAAAGCGACTGGATGGGACACGACGTGAAAGTATTGACATCTCTTAATATTAACTCCAGAGTACTACAACAAACAAAGGGTATAAACAAAAGGCGATCACAGCGGAGGTACGAAACTTGGCTAAGAAAACAAAAGCTATTACTATAACGTAAACTATAGACATTAAAAAAAAACTTGCAAACTATGGCATGAATAACAAAAACTGGAAAGTGATGTCGTCAGGCTGACTGCCTGGCAAATACAGGCTTAAATAGTGGTGCAGTGATTGACAGGTGCGTGAGTCCAAACAAATCAGGTGCGTGAGTCGTGAACACATTACAGGTGAAACTAATGAGTTGTCATGGTGACAAAACAAACAAGAGTGCACAATGAGTCCAAAAACAAACAGAACGTGACCACAAAACATGACAGATACTAAGTATGTCATTATTTTGTCTTAGTAAGTCAATATTTACTAAGTCAAAATGATGACATACTTAGTATCTGTCATGTTTTGTGGTCACGTTCTGTTTACAGTAAGTCATTAATTTACAGTAAGTCATTAATTGGAGTTAGTCATTATTTTGTCTTAGTAAGTCAATATTTACTAAGTCAAAATAATGACTAACTCCAATTAATGACTTACTGTAAATAAACCCGCGACGTTTCTGGATGTTGTTGATGAATGGCTTTTGCTTTGCATAGTCGAACTTTAACTTGCACTTACAGATGTAGCGACAAACTGTATGTAGTGACAGTGGTTTTCTGAAGTGTTCCTGAGCCCATGAGGTGATATCCTTTAGAGATTGATGTCGGTTTTTGATAAAGTGCCGTCTGAGGGATTGAAGGTCACGGTCATTCAATGTTGGTTTCCTGCCATGCCGCTTTCGTGGAGTGATTTCTCCAGAATCTCTGAACCTTTTGATGATAGTATGGACTGTAGATGTTGAAATCCCAAAATTTCTTGCAATTGCACTTTGAGAAATGTTGTACTTAAACTGTTTGACTATTTGCTCACGCAGTTGTGGACAAAGGGGTGTACCTCACCCCATCCTTTCTTGTGAAAGACTGAGCATTTTTTGGGAAGCTGCTTTTATACCCAATCATGGCACCCACCTGTTCCCAATTAGCCTGCACACCTGTGGGATTTTCCAAATAAGTGTTTGATGAGCATTATTCAACTTTATTAGTATTTATTGCCACCTCTCCCAATGTATTTGTCACATGTGCTGGCATCAAATTCTAAAGATAATGATTATTTGCAAAAAAAAAATGTTTATCAGTTTGAACATCAAATATGTTGTCTTTGTAGCATATTCAACTGAATATGAGTTTAAAATGATTTCCAAATCATTGTATTCCGTTTATATTTACATCTAACACAATTTCCCAACTCATATGGAAACGAGGTTTGTACTTAGTATCGTTGAAGACTTGGAAAACATGAGTGCACATCATAATGGCAGCTACACTTTACTTTCCATCTTAAAGATCTAAAAAAATGATTTGGGAATGCCCGGCGGGCCAGATTGAAAAGCTCGACTGGCCGCATGCGCTGTGAAGTGAAGTGAATTATATTTATATAGCGCTTTTCTCTAGTGACTCAAAGCGCTTTTACATAGTGAAACCCAATATCTAAGTTACATTTAAACCAGTGTGGGTGGCAATGAGAGCAGGTGGGTAAAGTGTCTTGCCCAAGGACACAACGGCAGTGACTAGGATGGCGGAAGCGGGAATCGAACCTGCAACCCTTTAAGTTGCTGGCACGGCCACTCTACCAACCGAGCTATGCTGAAACCCTGTGTTTATTTGTAAATACTTCTTTAAAAGGTTCAACGGTGGGAGACGTGTTTGGCAGCGTATCATATTAGCCGACTTGGCTTTTCTTCGGTTCCATGCAACAGGGATTTCTTCCTGGCACCCGAGGGCTCCTGGATGTAGAGACAAGCCGGCACGCAGCAGACGTTGAGGCTGAGCCAGGTGTGCTTGCTTCCAGGAAATCTCAGTTAAGACCAGAACTTGTGGATGACCAAAGTTTGTCAGCAGATGTTGTCATCTTTGGATTTTTATTTATATTCCTTGTGCTTTTTGCTGACTTTGATTGAAGCTTTGTATAGTTAAATAAATTGTAGGGGCTTAGTGCGTCTGACTCACAATACAAAGGTACCGGGTTCGATCCTGCGTTCGGTGTCTTTCTGTGTGGAGTTTGCATGTTTTCCCTGTGACTGCGTGGGTTCCCTACGGGTACTCCGGATTCCTCCCACCCTCAAAGACATGCACCTGGGGATAGGCCCCTCCCACCCCCAAAGACATGCCCCTCGGGATAGGCCCCTCCCACCCCCAAACACATGCACCTGGAGATAGGCCCCTCCCACCCCCAAACACATGCACCTGGGGATAGGCCCCTCCTACCTCCAAAGACATGCACCTGGGGATAGGCCCCTCCCACCCCCAAAGACATGCACCTGGGGATAGGCCCCTCCGAACTCCAAAGACATGCACCTGGGGATAGGTTGATTGGCAACACTGAATGGTTCCTAGTGTGTGAATGTTGTCCGTCTATCTGTGTTGGTCCTGTGATGAGGTGGCGACTTGTCCAGGGTGTACCCTGCCTCCCGCCCCGAATGCAGCTGAGATAGGCTCCAGCACCCCCCACGACCCCGAAATGGATAAGCGGTAGGAAATGGATGGATGGATGGATGGATGGATGTAGGAAAACAAACGCAACGATAGTTTGAAGTAAGGTTTTCCCGATACCAATATTTTGGTACAGGTACCAAAATGTATTTCGATACTTTTCGCTACTTTTCTAAATAAAGGAGACCACAAAAAATGGCCTAATTGGCTTCATTTAAACATCAATTTTTTTGTTCACCACCAGTTATGAACGATGAAACACTGAATATTGACAACATATGAATGTCACACCTCCTCTCCATCCACATATTTAACAATCAAGCGAAACACAACAAAAATGCAACCAACAGCGCAATATGAACGCAAACTTTTAAAAAATGTATTCTCATTGAAAAAAGGAAATGAAAATGTTGTTTTTCGAACCGTTTTTGGAAAATGATGAATCAATTTACAAACGTAATAAAAAAAATGTTTGTGCACCACTAGTTGTGGAGGATAAAACACTGAATATTGACAACATGGATGTCACACCTCTTCTCCATCGACATATTTAACAATCAGGCGAAACACGACAAAAATGCAACAACACAGCGAAATAATAACGCAAACTTTAAAAAAAATGATTCTCATTGAAAAAACGAAAGTAAAAATTTTTGTTTTTCAAACCGATTTTTGAAAATTATGATTCAATTTAGAACCGTAATAAATCTAGTTTTTGTGCGCCACTAGTTTTGAATGATAAAACAGTGAATATTGACAACATATGAATGTCACACCTCCCCTCCATCCACATATTTAACAATCATGCGAAACACAACAAAACTGCAACAAACAGCGAAATATTAACACACATTTTAAAAAATAAAATGGATTCTCATTGAAAAAAGGAAATAATTTTTTTTTTCAAACCTATTTTTGAAAATTATGAATCAATTTAGAATTGTAATTAATCTATTTTTTTTTGTTCACCAGCAGTTATGAACGATAAAACACCTAATATTGACAACATATGAATGTCACACCTCCTCTCCATCGACACATTTAACAATCAAGCGAAACACAACAAAAGTGCAAGAAACAGCGAAAAAAGAACGCAAACTTTTAAAAAGATGTATTCTCATTGAAAAAAGTATCGAAACATTTTGTTTTACAAACCGATTTTTGAAAATTATGATTCAATTTAGAACCGTTAGAAATCTATTTTTTGTGCACCACTAGTGATGAACGATAAAACACTGAATATTGACAACATATGAATGTAACACATTTTTTCCATCGACATATTTAACAATCAAGCGAAACACAACAAAAATGCAAAAAAACAAGCAAAAATGAACGCAAACTTTAAAAAATATATTTTAATTGAAAAAATGAAAGAACATTTGTTTTGTTTTACAAACCGATTTTTGACAATTATGATTCAATTTAGAATCATAATGGATATTTTTGTTTTTGTGCACCACTAGTTATGAACGATAAAACACTGAATATTGACAACATATGAATGTAACACCTTTTTTCCATCGACATATTTAACAATCAAGCGAAACACAACAAAAATGCAAAAAAACAAGCAAAAATGAACGCAAACTTTAAAAAATATATTTTAATTGAAAAAATGAAAGAACATTTGTTTTGTTTTACAAACCGATTTTTGACAATTATGAATCAATTTAGAATCATAATGGATATTTTTGTTTTTGTGCACCACTAGTTATGAACGATAAAACACTGAATATTGACAACATATGAATTGAACACCTTTTTTCCATCGACATATTTAACAATCAAGCGAAACACAACAAAAATGGAAAAAAACCAGCAAAATATGAACGCAAACTTTAAAAAAATGTATTCTCATTGAAAAAATTAAAGAACATTTGTTTTGTTTTACAAATCGATTTTTGACAATTATGAATAAATTTAGAATCATAATGGATATTTTTGTTTTTGTGCACCACTTGTTATGAACGATAAAACACTGAATATTGACAACATATGAATTGAACACCTTTTTTCCATCGACATATTTAACAATCAAGCGAAACACAACAAAAATGCAAAAATACAAGCAAAATATGAACGCAAACTTTAAAAAATATATATTTTAATTGAAAAAATTGAAGAACATTTGTTTTGTTTTACAAACCGATTTTTGACAATTACGAATCAATTAAGAATCATATTGGATATTTTCGTTTTTGTGCACCACTTTTTATAAACGATAAAACACTGAATATTGACAACATATGAATTTAACACCTTTTTTCCATCGACATATTTAACAATCAAGCGAAACACAACAAAAATGCATAAAAAACAGCAAAATATGAACGCAAACTTAAAAAAAAATTGTATTCCCATTGAAAAAATGAAAGAACATTTGTTTTGTTTTACAAACCATCCATCCATCCATCCATTTTCTACCGCTTATTCCTTTCCTGGGTTCGCGGGGGGCGCTGGCGCCTATCTCAGCTACAATCGGGCGGAAGGCGGGGTAGACCCTGGACAAGTCGCCACCTCATCGCAGGGCCAACACAGATAGACAGACAACATTCACACTCACATTCACACACTAGGGCCAATTTAGTGTTGCCAATCAACCTATCCCCAGGTGCATGTCTTTGGAAGTGGGAGGAAGCCAGAGTACCCGGAGGGAACCCACGCATTCACGGGGAGAACATGCAAACTCCACTCAGAAAGATCCCGAGCCTGGATTTGAACCCAGGACTGCAGGAAATTCTTATTGTGAGGCAGACGCACTAACCCCTCTGCCAAACCGATTTTTGACAATTATGAATCAATTTAGAATCATAATGGATATTTGTGTTTTTGTGCACCACTTGTTATGAACGATAAAACACTGAATATTGACAAGATACGAATTTAACACCTTTTTTCCAACGACATTTTTAACAATCAAGCGAAACACAACAAAAATGCAACAAACAGCAAAATATGAACGCGAACTTTTAAAAAATGTATTCTCATTGAAAAGAGGAACAGAAAATAGTTTTTGTTTTTCAAACCGGTTTTTGAAAATTATGAATCAATTTAGAATCATAATGAATCAAATTTTTGTTTTTGTGCACCACTTGTTATGAACGATAAAACACTGAATATTGACAACATATGAATGTCACACAGCAAAAATGCAACAAACACAGAAAAATATGAATGCAAACTATTAAAAAATTGATTCTTATTGAAAAAAGGAAAGAGAAATGTTTTTTTTTTCTAACCGATTTTTGAAAATTATGAATCAATTTAGAATTGTAATGAATCCATTTTTTTTTGTGCACCACTAGTTATGAACGATAAAACACTGAATACTGACAACATATGAATGTCACACCTCCTCTCCATCAACATATTTAACAATTCACAAAACACAGCAAAAATGCAACAAACACAGCAAAATATGAACGCAAGCTCTTAAAAGATTAATCTTCATTGAAAAAATGAAAGAAACTTTGTTTTGTTTTTTTAAACCGATTTTTGAAAATGTATTAAATTTAGAGTCGTAATAAATCAATTTTTTTGTGCACCACTAGTTTTGAACGATAAAACACTGAATATTGACAACATATGAATTGAACACCTTTTTTCCATCGACATATTTAACAATCAAGCGAAACACAATAAAAATGCAAAAAAAACAGCAAAATATGAACGCAAACTTTAAAAAAATGTATTCTCATTGAAAAAATTAAAGAACATTTGTTTTGTTTTACAAATCGATTTTTGACAATTATGAATCAATTTAGAATCATAATGGATATTTTTGTTTTTTTGCACCACTTGAACGATAAAACACTGAATATTGACAACATATGAATTGAACACCTTTTTTCCATCGACATATTTAACAATCAAGCGAAACACAACAAAAATGCAAAAATACAAGCAAAATATGAACGCAAACTTTAAAAAATATAAATATTTTAATTGAAAAAATTGAAGAACATTTGTTTTGTTTTACAAACCGATTTTTGACAATTACAAATCAATTTAGAATCATAATGGATATTTTAGTTTTTGTGCACCACTTGTTATGAACGATAAAACACTGAATATTGACAACATATGAATTTAACACCTTTTTTCCATCGACATATTTAACAATCAAGCGAAACACAACAAAAATGCAACAAACAGCAAAATATGAACGCGAACTTTTAAAAAACGTATTCTCATTGAAAAAAGGAACAGAAAATTGTTTTGTTTTTCAAACCGGTTTTTGAACATTATGAATCAATTTAGAATCATAATGAATCAAATTTTTGTTTTTGTGCACCACTTGTTATGAACGATAAAACACTGAATATTGACCACATATGAATGTCACACAGCAAAAATGCAACAAACACAGAAAAATATGAATGCAAACTATTAAAAAAATGATTCTTATTGAAAAAAGGAAAGAGAAATGTTTGGGGGTTTTTCTAACCGATTTTTGAAAATTATAAATCAATTTAGAATTGTAATGAATCTATTTTTTTTTTTTTTTGTGCACCACTAGTGATGAACAATAAAACACTGAATATTGACAACATATGAATTTAACACCATTTTTCCATTGACATATTTAACAATCAAGCGAAACACAACAAAAATGCAAAAAAACAAGCAAAATATGAATGCAAACTTTAAAAAAAATGATTCTCATTGAAAAAATGAAAGAACATTTGTTTTGTTTTACTAACCGATTTTTGACAATTATGAATCAATTTAGAATCATAATGGATATTTTTGTTTTTGTGCACCACTTGTTATGAACGATAAAACACTGAATATTGACAACATATTGGCGCAGTGGGGAGAGTGGCCGTGCGCAACCGGAGCGTCCCTGGTTCAATTCCCACCTAGTACCAACCTCGTCACGTCCGTTGTGTCCTGAGCAAGACACTTCACCCTTGCTCCTGATGGGTGCTGGTTGGCGCCTTGCATGGCAGCTCCCTCCATCAGTGTGTGAATGGGTAAATGTGGAAGTAGTGTCAAAGCGCTTTGAGTACCTTGAAGGTAGAAAAGCGCTATACAAGTACAACCCATTTAACATACCCGCTCGACATCCATTGCTTTCGGTCCCTTAGAGGTGGGGGGGGTTGCCCACTTCTGAGGTCCTCTCCAAGGTTTCTCATAGTCAGCATTGTCACTGCCGTCCCACTGGATGTGAATTCTCCCTGCCCACTGGGTGTGAGTTTTTCATGCCCTTTTGTGGGTTCTTCCGAGGATGTCGTAGTCGTAATGGTTTGTACAGTCCTTTGAGACATTTGTGATTTAGGGCTATATAAATAAACATTGATTGATTGATTGATTGATTGATTGATTGATTGACATACGAATTTAACGCCTTTTTTCCATCGACATATTTAACAATCAAGCGAAACACAACAAAAATGTAACAAACAGCAAAATATGAACGCAAACTTTAAAAAATAAATATTTTTCAAACCGTTTTTTGAAAATGACTAATCAAATTAGAATCGTAATGAATCAAAATATTTTTGTGCACCACTAGTTTATGTACAGCTATTGAAAGGACCATTTTTGTTTTTGTGATAAAATCTTTACAAGAAGAGCTACTTTACCTTCTGCAGCCATTGGGTATTATTCTCCATGACGCTCTCCAGACTCTCTAGTTTCCTCTCCCGCCAGGAGGACTTTTCCTTCTGCTTGTGAGTGGACTGACTCACACCAGGCTTGATTTTGGCCGGGGAGTCCCCCTGGAGAGTGTTGGAGACCCCATAGTCCTTCTGTGGCTGGCAATGGTCCACCTCGGGGAGGATGAAGGTGTAGCTGCAGGGGCCGTGCTGCACCTGGTGCTGCTGGCGCTCGGAGGCCGGTACGCAGGCCGCCAGGTGGGCCACGTAGGCCAGGGTCAGGCCCAGCAGGTGGCCCATCTCAGGTTGGACGAGGGGGAGGACGGTTTATCCTGCTTTGGTCTTCTTGAACTTTCTTTTCCGTTCTTCTGGTCGCTTTTCCATCCACTGGTCTGCTCCCGCTTTTCCATGTGGTGGTGGACGCACAAAACCACACGGGTCAAGAACCGGGACGCATTCTATTTAACTCCAAAGCTGGGCTTCCGAGTCTATTTGGAAAGAACAGCAGCTGGTGTCCATGTGCTCTGTAGACGAGTTTAGATGGAGTCAGGAGTGTCCCTCCTTGGGATCTTGGAGAGTAAAGCTCTTCAAATGATGAGAGGGGTGTTCCTCTCTCTCTCTCAATGACCCTTCCCTCCGGTACTTTCACCCTCTTACGCCACTCCAGTTTGCAGAAGTTAAAACGTGCTGCACTCCAGCGGGGGCTCAAGTAGGAGCAACTTTTTTTGTTCCTCCCACTCTTGCTCGTTCTCTCTCTACGGCAGGGGTGTCAAACTCAAAAACAGAGCGGGCCAAAATTTAAAACTGAACAAAGCCGCGGGCCAAAGTTGAACAAATAAACCTTTTAATAGAGACCCAAACAAGTATATATATATATATATATATAGTGACATGCAAAATCGAGTTTCAAATAAAAATCCATCCATCCATTTTCTACCGCTTATTCCCTTTCGGGGTCGCGGGGGGCGCTGGCGTCTATCTCAGCTACAATCGGGCGGAAGGCGGGGTACACCGACTTGTCAAATAAAAATAATAATAATAATTAAAAAATATTATCGGTATATCAAATACAATTTAAATAAACATTGAATGCCTCTTTTGTATTTTCGGCCTTCTGAGGCAAATATCAAAACAAACATTTTGCACAGGCTAATAATAAATTTGGAAATAAAATAATAATAACAATAATGAATGAATTATGTCTCAGTTTGCTACACTGATTTGCTTTAGCACTGAATATGGAACAAGCAACGCTTATATAACTTGATAGTGCAAAATCAACTTTTACAAAACAAATGAAAAAACATCAATGGTATGTTGAATAAAATTTAAATAAAAAATGTAATGCCTCTTTTCTATTTGCAGCCTTCTGAGGTAAATATCAACATTAACTTTTTCCGCAGGCTAAAATATTTGAAAATAAAATAATGAAGTGGGCGAGGTTGAAGTGGGGGGAGGGTAGCGGGGGGTGTATATTGTAGCATCCCGGGAGAGTTAGTGCTGCAAGGGGTTCTGGGTATTTTTTCTGTTCGGTTTACGTTGTGTTACGGTGCGGATGTTTTCCCGAAATGTGTTTGTCATTCTTGTTTGGTGTGGGTTCACAGTGTGGCGCATATTTGCAACACTGTTGAAGTTGTTTATACGGCCACCCTTAGTGTGACCTGTATGGCTGTTGACCGAGTATGCTTGTATTCACTTGTGTGTGTGCGTTTGTGTAAGCCACTTATATTATGTGACTTGGCCGGCGCACTGTTTGTATGGAGGAAAAGCGGATGTGACGACAGGTTGTAGAGGACGCTAAAGGCAGTGCCTTTAAGGCACGCGCCCAGTGTTGTTGTCCAGGTTGGAATCGGGAGAAATTCGGTTGCCCCGGGAGATTTTCGGGAGGGGCACTGAACTTCGGGAGTCTCCCTGGAAAATCGGGAGGGTTGGCAAGTGTGAGTATTAGTGGTGAATGCGGTGTTACAGCAGCACCGCCGCTGTATAATACCGACGGGCCAGCTCTAATGTTAATTTGATATTGCCTTAAGGGCCAAATTAAAATACATGGCGGGCCATATTTGGCCCGCGGGCCAGAGTTTGACACCCATGCTCTACGGCTTCACTCCACACACAGGTTGTCAGTGGTTTTGTAAGAAGTTTGCAAACTAGATGTAGTGCATCCAAGAATTGTGGTATGACCTTTTTCATTATGTTTGGAGAATTTATTTAACCCATTCAAGTAATTCAGCGGTTCATCTAAATGTGTTGGTTTTCTGACATGGACCTGTTTCTTCAGCATTGTCCACACATTCAAGTCTAAAACCTTCATTCTAGCCATTCCTTTACCACTTCTGACGGGTGTTTCATGCCACAGTTTCATAAGTTCTCTATGTCCATCGTCGATGCTAAGTGTTAGCTTTTGGCTCCAAGTCATTCAGCACATTTTTGTACCCTTTTGAGTTTTGAGGAATAAATATGTTCCTACCTGCACGCCTTGTCCAGAATAGTCAGTTTGCATCCTGGGAGAACAAACCTCGTGACAAATTCTAGCCTGATTTAGCCATTCCTTTACCACTTTTAACGTGTGTTTTGGGTCATTGTCCTGTTGGAACACCCAACTGTGCCCAAGACCCAACCTCTGGGCTGAGGATTTTAGATTTTCCTGACGAATTTGAAGGTAATCCTCTTACATTGTCCCATTTACTCTCTGTAAAGCACCAGTTCGATTGGCAACAAAACAGGCCCAAAGCATAATACTACCACCACCATGCTTGACGGTAGGGATAGTGTTCCTGGGATTGAAGGCCTCACCTTTTCTCCTCCAAACATATTGCTGGGTATTGTGGCTCAATTATTGTTTCATCTAACCACATAACTTTCCTCCAGGTCTTATATTTGTCCTTGTGATGTCAGATGAAACAAACATTTAGCTGTTTGGCCACAATACCCAACCAAATATTAATATTGCTGTATCTGTATGCATTCTGCGTTTGTCCTAGTCCCATTGGATGCTTTTTTTTCCAAAATATTTAAGAAATCAGAATAATTTAATGAATGGAAACGTTATGAGTGATGTTAAAGGGAATTAGCCGCTCTACTCAACGAGCAACTCAGACGTTTGTGGGAGATGGTGGTCAGAAGAATCACACTTCTTCAAAGGAGAGAGTTGGGTCGAAGATAATACCCAGATTCTTTACCGTGTCGCCTTGTTTAATTGTTTGGTTGTCAAATGTTAGAGTTGTATTATTAAATAGAGGTCGGTGTCTAGCAGGACCGATAATCAGCATTTCCGTTTTTTTGCCATTGAGTTGCAAAAAGTTAGCGGACATCCATTGTTTAATTTCATTAAGACACGCCTCCAGCTGACTACAATCCGGCGTGTTGGTCAGCTTTAGGGGCATGTAGAGTTGGGTGTCATCAGCATAACAGTGAAAGCTAACACCGTATTTACGTATGATGTCACCTAGCGGCAGCATGTAGATGCTGAAGAGTGCAGGGCCAAGGACCGAA
>NC_084631.1:32615832-32633332 GCF_033978795.1 Nerophis ophidion | reverse complement strand
TAACCAGAGTAGAAAAAGAAGTGGGAGGCCGCGTTGCACAACTGAGCACGAAGATAAGTACATTAGAGTCTCTAGTTTGAGAAACAGACGCCTCACAGGTCCCCAACTGGCATCTTCGTTAAATAGTACCCGCAAAACACCAGTGTCAACATCTACAGTGAAGAGGCGGCTGCGGGATTCTGGGCTTCAGGGCAGAGTGGCAAAGAAAAAGCCATATCTGAGACTGGCCAATAAAAGAAAAATATTAAGATGGGCAAAAGAACACAGACATTGGACAGATGAATACTGGAAAAAAGTGTTGTGGACGGATGAATCCAAGTTTGAGGTGTTTGGATAACAAAGAAGAACGTTTGTGAGACGCAGAACAACTGAAAAGATGCTGGAGGAATGCCTGGTGGAGGTAATGTGATGGTCTGGGGTTGCTTTGGTGCTGATAAGGTGGGAGATTTGTACAGGGTAAAAGGGATTCTGAATAAGGAAGGCTATCACTCCATTTTGCAACGCAATGCCATACCTGGTGGACAGCGCTTGATTGGAGCCAATTTCATCCTACAACAGGACAATAACCCAAAACACACCTCCAAATTCTGCAATAACTTTTTAGAGAAGAAGCAGGCAGCTGGTATTCTATCGGTAATGGAGTGGCCAGAGCAGTCACCAGATCTGAACCCCTTTGAGCTGTTGTGGGAGCAGCTTGACCGTAGGGTACGCAATAAGTACCCATCCAACCAATCCAACTTGGGGGAGCTGCTTCTAGAAGCGTGGGGTGCAACTTCTCCAGGTTCCATCCATCCATCCATCTTTTTCCGCTTATCCGAGGTCGGGTCGCGGGGGCAGCAGCCTAAGCAGGGAAGCCCAGACTTCCCTCTCCCCAGCCACTTCGTCTAGCTCTTCCCGGGGGATCCCGAGGCGTTCCCAGGCCAGCCGGGAGATACAGTCTTCCCAACGTGTCCTGGGTCTTCCCCGTGGCCTCCTACCGATTGGACGTGCCCTAAACACCTCCCTGGGGAGGCGTTCGGGTGGCATCCTGACCAGATGCCCGAACCACCTCCTCTGGCTCCTCTCGATGTGGAGGAGCAGCGGCTTTACTTTGAGTTCCTCCCGGATGGCAGAGCTTCTCACCCTATCTCTATGGGAGAGCCTCGCCACACGGCAGAGGAAACTCATTTCGGCCGCTTGTACCCGTGATCTTATCCTTTCGGTCATGACCCAAAGCTCATGACCATAGGTGAGGATGGGAACATAGATCGACTGGTAAATTGAGAGCTTTGCCTTCCGGCTCAGCTCCTTCTTCACCACAACGGATCGGTACAACGTCCGCATTACTGAAGACGCCGCACCGATCCGCCTGTCGATCTCACGATCCACTCTTCCCCCACTCGTGAACAAGACTCCTAGGTACTTGAACTCCTCCACTTGGGGCAGGGTCTCCTCCCCAACCCGGAGATGGCATTCCACCCTTTTCCGGGAGAGAACCATGGACTCGGATTTGGAGGTGCTGATTTTCATTCCAGCCGCTTCACAGGTTACCTCAACAAATTAACAGCTAGAATGCCAAAGGTCTACAATGTTGTAATTGCTCCAAATGGAAGATTATTTGACGAAAGCAAAGTTTGATGTAAAAAAAATCTTATTTCAAATACAAATCATTATTTCTAACCTTGTCAATGTCTTGACTCTATTTTCTATTCATTTCACAACATATGGTGGTGAATAAGTGTGACTTTTCATGGAAAACACAAAATTGTTTAGGTCACCCCAAACTTTTGAACGGTAGTGTATATGTATACACACACATATGTATATAAACATGTGTACATATGTTTACATACATATAAATGTATATATGTGTATATTTGTATACATACGTGTGTGTGTGTGTGTGTGTGTGTATATATATATATACACACAGCCCGGCCCCCAGCCAAAAAAAATAATTTTTGTAATTTTGAATTATTTACCGGAATGTGCATGAACTATTTCTGTTCAAAATAGTTTGACATGTTAAATGTTTAAATATTAACTGTCCGTTTACTGTTCTGTGCCGACTGTACTACTTTATGAGTACATCTTTTCTCCTGTTCCATGGAAAATAAAACCGCAGAGTCCATTGGACTGTTATATCTTTTTTCATGCTTGAAATAAGAAATTGTTACTTTGAAAAAGCAGTTTTATACGTGTAAGTGTTGATGACACAGCTTTGCAACACTTGATATTCTAGTTTCAAGTATGTTTTACTCAATATAGGTCATCAAATCTCAGCAACAAGCTGTAATATCTTACTGAGATCATTTTGAACCAAAACAAGTAAAACATTAACATAGAATCTGCTTAATGAGAATAATTATCTTATCGGACGGAAAAGTAAGCAAATATCACCCTTATTTGAGGTATTTAATCTTACTTAGATTTGAGTTTTTGCAGTGTGCTCACGCTCCACACAGGCCGAGCCGTCCCCTCTCAAGCATGGTGCGCATTCCACGCCGCCACGGCTGTGTGAAAGGCTTAATGACCCCGCCACTCTGAAAGGCCAGTGTGGGGGCCACATCGTCAAGGAGTGCCCGTGGCTCAAACGCTGATGCCGTGGAATAATGCGTCTCTCGATAGGCATCGATTAAAGTATCGTAATGTAATTCACCTCACGTCCCCCGTGATGGCGGCCTAATAAAACACTGTTCTTGCCAGGTATAATAATCGAGTTCGACTTTTAAATGTTGCCAAGAATCTCGGAAAAGTTGGATATGACCATCATAAGATGATTAGAGAGGAAGAAGACAAAAAAAAACATTCCCACAGAGATGATTTATGTGCATTCGCTTTTGAAAGCGATTCACATATGAGCTCTTTCAGCATGCATGGAATAAGACGGAAGATAAATATGACGCCGCTTATTTACAGTGTGATATGCAGACGGAACAGTTTGGACTGTGGTGAATACAAATTGCACATTTAATGTGTGGGGGAGATACTACCTCATCTCTTGCTCAGCCATAACGGTGTTATTTACAGTACATAATGGATGCTCAATGTGTTAATAGAAAGATCTAACACATACCACCTTAACCATATAATCTACCGTATTTTCCCAACTATAGAGTGCACCGATCTATAAGCCACACCCACAACATTTTGGAAGACAAATAATTTCCCATATATTAGCCCAGGGGTCGGGAACCTTTTTGGCTGAGAGAGCCATGAAAGCCAAATATTTCAAAATGTATTTCCATGAGAGCCATATAATATTTTTTTTAACACTGAATAACGTATTTCCTTGAATTGCCGCCGGGTATATAGTATGCACCTGCTTACAATTACTGTTGGGTCAAACTCGTTTCGCAAAATATAATTTTTATTAGCGCATGTGTAGAATTTCCACCGGGTCTAACTCATTTTGCCAAATAATTAGCATATGCCTAGAATTTCCGCCGGGTGAAACTCGTCACGTCACGAGTGACACTTCACCTGTCATCATTTTCAAAATGGAAGAGGTTGATTTCAATCATTTGAAATCGCATAAAGGGAAGAAGATTAAGAGCTATACAGTAGGATTTAAGGTCCAAGTTATTGAATATGCTAAAAAGAACAGTAAGCAGCTATGTTTTATTAATATACCGTAGCTGCGTGTGTCAAATATGAGTCATTAAATGACCCCCGCCTCCTGGTGGTAGAGGGCGCTAGTGATCCTTCTTGCGACTACTCGGCTGCAGAAGATGTGACAACAATTGCCAATTAATTGTTAATTGCTTGCACTTTTAACATGGAGGATTACATATCTAAAATAAAACAGTTTTCCAAACTGGACTTTCAATCAAAGCAGGAGGTAATAAAGGAAGATCTTCAGCGAGAAGGAGAGACTTTTAAAACTGAAGAAACATAAGGAAGACTTCTGTAAACGAGTTATCGATGTTTTTGATCAGAAGGAGCTGCGCATGGACTTCATTTATAAGTAAAGGTAAGACCAAAATAACTTTTTTTTATTAAATGTTCTTTTCATGATGGTATCCTTACATCACACTCAAATTTATAAGCGCAGGCCTAAATTTACCCCATGCCTTTGGTAAACACCGGAATGAGAAGAGGTTTTAAATTAATTAGCGCCCCGACGGCAATTCAAGGAAATACGGTACAACTAAAAGCGTGCATTTTTAAGTAAGACCAACATTTTTAGAGTATAATAAGTCTCCTATTCTTTTTAATAACATTGTTATTCTAAAGTTAACCAATAATAAATATAATACTTCTTACCATTAATGCGACATCTTGGACAAGTGCGATAGAAAACGGATGGTTGGATTAAAATGCAGGAGAATGTTTTATATTTTGAACCTTATTTTTAACACTGTGATTACCAGAGGAATTATTCATTATTAAGTGTGTTAAGCAATGTCAGCTAAGATTTATCTGAGAGCTAGATGTAATCATCAAAAGAGCCACATTCGGCTCTAGAGCCATAGGTTCCCTACCCCTGTATTAGCCAAAAAGTATTTGGTCACCTGCCTTGACTCACATATGAATTTAAAAGGGAACATTATTGTTATGCCCGTTTGATTGTGGACTATTACTGACACCTAGTGGCGATGGGAAATGGTGCGCGTCATTAGTTTGGCACTTCCGGTTTAGTTTAGGCACTTCCGGTTTACGATGTTAAGTTCACAAACAATGAGAAGTGGACGAGTTGTGTTAACTCTTACAAGCCTTGGAAAAGATAATTCTGTAAGTAAACTGTTTCACTTTTTTATGTAACTCAATACTAAGGTGGAAAGTGGCTAAATTTGATAGTAAAGATGTGTATTGGAAAACGATTTTTGTGCACTATTTTAATGAATGTTTGAGGATTTAAAATGGCTGCCGGTCGCATATTTCAACCATCGA
Organism: Nerophis ophidion; assembly: GCF_033978795.1. Taxonomy (NCBI): domain Eukaryota; kingdom Metazoa; phylum Chordata; class Actinopteri; order Syngnathiformes; family Syngnathidae; genus Nerophis; species Nerophis ophidion. The sequence continues at coordinate 32,628,460 of NC_084631.1, read as the reverse complement.
AATAGTTTCAACACTCAGCAGTATTTGTTTTGTGATAATGCTGTATATTTGTGTAAAACTAATGTTTACATATTGTGTATTACATTTCAGTATGTTAATTGGATCATACAGCTTATACATTGTCATTGTGTGTATTTCAGTTTTACAATGATAATAATAATAAAAATAAAAGTCCAGTGCAAGACAAAGCAAGATCAACAACAATAAAGAGCCTAAATGGATTCATCTGCTTTGGAACTTTATTAGAACGTCCTGGATTGGTTGTTAGCTGTCTGCCAAGCTTTATAACCTCAACACATACAGTGAGGGCAGAACAATTTTCACAATTTCAAAAGGGTTAAAACAATAAAAATCAGTTCCCAGTGGCTTGTTGTATTTTTTGAAATTTTTTTCAAAATTTTACCGGTCCCGGAATACCCCTAAATAAAGCTTTAAAAAGCCTTATTTTCGCTATCTTCGAAACCACTATCCATTTCCCTGTGACGTCATACAGTGCTGCTAATGTAAACAAACAATGGCGAATACCACAGCAAGATATAGCGACATTAGCTCGGATTCAGACTCTTATTTCAGCGGCTTAAGCGATTCAACAGATTACGCATGTATTGAAACGAATGGTTGGAGTATGAAAGTATTGAAGAAGAAACTGAAGCTATTGAGCGAATAGCTATTGACGTTATTCATAGCCATAGCATGGCCGAATGGCTGCTTTAGCATCGCCGGTAAAATGTGCGGACCAAACGAGCAGGACTTTCGCATTTTGTGATAATGGAGCAACTTAAATCCGTCGATTGGTAAGGGGTTTTTTTGCATTAAATGTGGATGGAAGGAAATGTAATATAGTTGCAAATTCATCTGCAGGTTATCCATACATCTCTGTGCCATGTCTGCTTTAGCACCGCCGGTAAATAGCATGTTAGCATTGATTAGCTGGCAGTCACACCGCGACCAAATATGTCTGATTAGCACATAAGTCAACATCAACAAAACTCACCTTTGTGATTTTGTTGACTTTATCATAGCAAATGCATCTGCAGGTTATCCATACATCTCTGTGCCATGTCTGTCAACGCCGGTAAATAGCATGTTAGCATCGATTAGCATAGCATGTTAGCATCGATTAGCTGGCAGTCACGCCGCGACCAAATATGTCCGATTAGCACATAAGTCAACAACAAAACTCACCTTTGTGATTTCGTTGACTTTATCGTTGCAAATGCTGCAGGTTATCCATACATCTCTGTGCCATGTCTGTCATCATCGGTCAAATGTGAAGACACTACAACACATTCAATGGGGGTCTGGCGGCAGACACTTTCACATTTTCGGTGCAACTTGAATCCCTCCCTGTTAGTGTTGTTACACCCTCCGACAACAGACCGACGAGGCACGATGTCTCCATGGTTCCAGGAGACAAAATGGAAAATAACAGAGCTGAGACCCGTGTGTGTAATGTGTAGAAAATGCAAATGGCGGCTGTATTACCTCGGTGACGTCACGTTCTGACGTCATCGCCACCAGAGCAATAAACAGAAAGGCATTTAATTGGCCAAAATTCACCCATTTAGAGTTCGGAAAGCGGTTAAAAAAATATATGGTCTTTTTTATGCACCATCAAGGTATATATTGACGCTTACAAAGATCTGGTGATAATTTTCCCCTTTAAAGTGCCATCCCATTCCTAACCCGAGGGTTCAAAATGATGATTGGGCTGGGCATTGCTCTGGTGTATCCTCAAATTCGTAAGACGATGGCCGTCACTCAAGGGGCCCAACGCCTGTTCAACGCAATGGAAGGATTGGGTCTGGCTGTGGGAACACAGACTGGAGCGATTTCGGATTTGAATCGCAAAATGGATCTCATCTTGGAGAAGTTTGCTGAGAAGGAATAATTAAATTGGTTTTGAGAGATCCAGCATGGACAACAGAACAGGCAAGTCATTGTTTTGTCTGCTAGAAGAAAAACAACATCTTAATCTACTATTTGACTCCCTCGAATGGCCTTGATGCAATCAGGAACAGGCTGTTCTGAAGAACTGCCCCGAGGACTCCTCAAAGATGGACGCTTTTGACCTTCCTTTTTTTTCAACAACACCTGGTGTCGAACTTTGAGATCGGCCCGAGTCCAAAAAAACATTTCAACATCTCACCCAAGTTAATTGGGCATACATGCACGCACACGCCCCTCCCCAAATCAACACCTTCACCACTGCTTAATTCCTCTGGGGTTGTGGATGGCTGAGTAGCGCTTTATAGCGGAAGCCGGCCTCACGCGCCCCCCCCCTCCCCCCTCCCCTCTGTTGCGAGTTGGTGTGATTACATGTACCATGTTTATGTGTGCCATGCTATGTGAGGTGTTTTCCTTGGACTCAGTCTGGACCCTTCCTGAGGGTCCAGCCTTAGACTGATATTTTTTTTTACTCTTCCCCCTTTCCCAATGTCACCTTTTTCTCACCTTTTTTAAGGAGCGCCGTAAGTGGCTGATCCGTTGGCGGTCCCGTCTTGTCCCCTTGTAATGTATTTCTGCTCTTAGTGGGACTTTGCCGAAAATGTAATTTCAGTTCTTATGTGTCTTGTACATGTTAAGAATGGACAACAATAGAGCTGCTGCTGTATGTCTGTCTCTGATGTCTGGCCACCTTTTGCAGCTATTACAGCTTAAACTCTTCTGGGAAAGGCTGTCCACAAGATTGCGGAGTGTGTTTGTTGGAATTTTTCACTATTGTTGAAAAAAAAGCACATTGGTGAGGTCACACGCTGGTGTTCGTGGAGAAAACCCTGGCTCTCAGTCTCCAAAGGCTTCAAGTCAGGACTCTGTGCAGGCCAGTCAAGTTCATCCACACCAGACTCTGTCGTCCATGTCTTTATGGACCTTGCTTTGTGCACTGGTGCATAGTCACTTTGGAAGAGGAAGGGGCCTGCTCCAAACTGTATGAAATTGTCCAAAATGTTTTGGTATCCTGGAGCATTCAAAGTTAATTTCACTGGAACTAAGGGGCCAAGCCCAACTCCTGAAAACCAACCTTTGACATACTTCTGCCGTCGTCGTGCGGGTTCCAAGGACCATCAAAGAAGGACATAATGGCGAGCAGGTTCAGACTTATTTATTTCACACAATGCGTCTCTTGCCGGGTTTCTTTTCAACCTTTCTGTCTGCTGCTCGCTCTTCCGCTCCAGCTTTTCAACTTCTTGCGATATCGTCTTCCTCGCGCTCTACGTCTCTCTCGCTCAGCATCTGCTTCTCGCTTGCTCCTTCTTTCCTCTCCTTCTCTCTTCCCTCTGACGTTTACAGCTGCCGCCCTTTTATACAGTGTGAGAGGATAATTAAATTGTGCCCAGCTGAGCCATCCACGCACCTTATGAGTGCGGCGTCGATCCCGGCGTACCCAGCCTCGCTGCTTGCTCGCCGTCCACGCCTCCTCGCCGCCATTTGCCTCGCTGTCGGACTGCCGACCCCGCCTCTCCACACAACCCCGCACCATAATTACTCCTCGACCAAATTTCACACTCGGTACAATGCAGTCCAAAATGTACCGTTCTCCTGGCAACCTCCAAACCCAGGCTCTTCCATTCAATTGCTAGATGAAAAACTGTGATTCATCACTGCATAAAATCGGCAGCCCGATATTATCGGACATCTCTGTTAAACAGTTAAAAAAGTAAAAATAAAAGCAGTGTAATGTCTCATGCTGGGTTAAAAGCCAGTGAATAAAAATGGGTTTTAAGAAGGGTCTTAAAAGTAGCCAAAGAAGGGGCCCGTCTCACATGGAGAGGGAGATCGTTCCAGAGTTTGGAACCCGCATCAGAGAAGGGTCTGTCCCCTATAAGCTTGCGCTTTGATTTGGGCACCTCCAGGTAGGGCTGGGCGATATATGGAATATACTCGATATTTCGCGGATTTGTCTCTGTGCGATATAGAAAATGACTATATCGTGATATTCGAGTATATGCTCTCACGCAGTTGCTTTTAGCTGCGGGCATTACACTACAGGCGTTTCTCACTTATGTCTTTCCTTCTCAAAGAGAAGTAAAACAAGCGCACTTTCTCATACTCCCTCGCGGAACTGAGAGGTAGCGGCATGGTAACATTAGCTGTGGTACTCGCGGTGCGGTGCGAGTGGTAATACGAGAGAGAGAAGGTGCGAATCTGGTAACAAATGGAGGAAGAATAATTAATTCCCAAGAAAAACAGCATGGGGTCCATCGTCTGGCGGTGGTTTGGCTTCAAGCGGGAAGATGTTGAACATGTATGCGGCAAAAGCGTTGCTACAAAAAGTAGCGGCACTGCTAATTTGTCACCTGCTGAAAAATGAAGAGTGCTTGAAACTCTGCATGTCAACATCTCCGTTCGGTGCCACACCAACAGCATGCCGAAACAACTATTTCCACATCAACACCAAATGAAAAAAAATATCAACAACAGAAGGAGATAACGTCCGCAGAAACCTACCACATAGCGAAGGACATTTCCTATTATGCAGCTCATTTTTATTTGACACTTATTGAAATATCTTGTGTGACATCATGCACAAAAGTGCACTTTATTTGTTTTAAACTATTGTAGTGGCGTTCTGTACAAAAAGTGCTCTTTAATTTAGTGTTGTTTTAATATGTCATCTTAGTGACATCATGCACAAAAGTGCACTCTTAGCTTGTTTTAAAATGTCTCTGACAGTCTTGCACTTTTTGTTTTGGAAATGACATCCACGGTGTACCCCGATTGTAGCTGAGATAGGCTCCAGCGCCCCCCGCGTCCCCGAAGGGAATAAGCGGTAGAAAACGGATGGATGGATGGATGAATGTTTGTGCCACTGCTTAATAACTGTTTAATACATACAGTTATGGTAAATTGACTTAGTTGTGATTTTCTTTTCTGCATGAAAGTTTTAAAGTAGCATATATTAATGCAGTATGAAGAAGAATGTTTTCATGTAGACACATAGAATCATCAAACTGCTGTGATTATATGTGTCAAGTGTTCATTCAAGGCTAAGGCAAAATAAGGAGATATATATGGTGTATCGTGACACGGCCTAAAAATATTGAGCTAATAAAAGGCCATATCGCCCAGCCCTACCTCCAGGATCAGCGGATCAACTGACCTGAGGGACATATGCCACCCATGCCCCGGGTGGGGGCATAGAGGTGGAGCAGCTCAGAGAGGTAAGGTGGGGCAAGACCATTTAAGGATTTAAAAACGAGTAAAATAAATTTAAAATGGGTACTAAGACAATAAATCCAATGTGACCCAGTGGGATGTACAGTAAAAGTCAGTGGTTTTACTTTCATGGGAACAAATGTTACTATCCTGAGCCAGTACGTTGTTTTTCTTGTGAAGTGGCGGGGCCTCGCGGTAGAGCCTCACGTACTGGGACCCCTCCCCTCACACCGCAACGTACATGCAATACAGAACAGGAATGCCCTCAATTTCTCCTCAAGTGTCCCTTTTCTTAGGACTCGTCGCTGACCGTTTGTTTGCGCACAGCAACAAATGAGAAGGAATGCATGACGCCCTCCGCCTTCTCTGCGGCGGGATGATATTTATGATGATAATAATAATTATACTAGCGTAGCTTTACTGCCGTGCAGAACTAAGCAACAAAAAGCCCGGGGGTGGGGGAGTGTTCTGAAGGGAAAAACAAAGTTTAGCTCCGCAGAAGTAAGATGAACTTGGATGAACTGCACCCAGCAACCCGAAGAGTGATTGAAGTTCTCGATGCTCATTAAGGACAACTAAACTCATGATGCGTTCAGGCTCCCCCGGGATCCAATCGAGGTGTGTTTAGGACAGACCTGAGCAAATTAAGGCCCGGGGGACGCATGCACCCCGTTATGCGTTTCAATCTGGCCCACCGGACGTACCCAAATGTGGAATCTGTAGCTGCCATTATGATGAGCAGTGATGTTTTTTTTTGTTTGTTTTTAATTTAATTTCCATCTATCTATCCATCCATCCATCAATCTTCTTCCGCTTAGCTGAGGTGGGGTCGCAGGGTCAGCAGCCTAAGCAGGGAAGCCCAGACTTTCCTCACCCCAGCCACTTCGTCCAACTCCTACAGGGGGAATCCCGAGGCGTTCCCAGGCCAACCTGGAGACATAGTCTCCCCATTGTGTCCTGGGTCTTCCCCGTGGCGTCCTACCGGTCGGACGTGCCCTAAGCACCTCCCTTGGAAGGCGTTCGGGTGGCATCCTGAACAGATGCCAGAATCACCTGATCTGGGTCCTCTCCATGTGGAGAAGCAGCGGCTTTATTTGAGTTCCCCCCGGATGGCAGAGCTTCTCACCCTATCTCTAAAGGAAAGCCCCACCACCCGGCGGGGGAAGCTCATTTTGGCCGCTTGTACCCGGGATCTTGTCCTTTAGGTCATTACCTAAAGGTCATGACCATAGGTGAGGATGGGAAGGTAGATCGACCGGTAAATTGAGAGCTTTGCCTTCCGGCTCAGCTCCTTCTTCAGCACAACGGATCGATACAGCATCCGCATTACTGAAGACGCCGCACCGATCCGCCTGTCGATCTCACCATCCACTCTTCCCTCACTCGTGAACAAGACTCCGAGGTACTTGAACTCCTCCACTTGGGGCAGGGTCTCGTCCCCAAACCGCAGGACATCGCCCCGCCCTTCTTAGGCAGTCGCCCATCCCTTAGGACCGACTGACCCATGTTCAACTGCTGTTCACATGGAACCCTTCTCCACTTCGGCCTTCAAAGTTCTCGTTTGAATATTTGCTACGACCACCAAGATCTGCACCCACGGTGGCTCCACCCAGGCTCGCACCTGAGGGTTTAGCGCGCACCGCAGCGACTATCCTACTCGTCGTGGCCAAGCCCTCGGGGCTCTCGCTGCCGGCGATGGCCGGGTATGGGCCCGACGCTCCAGCGCCATCCATTTTCAGGGCTAGTTGATTCGGCAGGTGGGTTGTTACACACTCCTTAGCGGGTTCCGACTTCCATGGTCACCGTCTAGATCAACCAACACCTTTTCTGGAGTCTGATGAGCGTCTGTAGCACCTTAACCCGGCGTTCGGTTCATTCCGCAGCGCCAGTTCTGATTATCCAAAAGTGTCCCACTCGGCTCACTGCATTCCATGCCCGGCTCCAAGCCAGCGAGCCGGGCCTCTTACCCATTTAAAGTTTGAGAAAAGGTTGAGATCCTTTCGGCCCCACGGCCTCTAATCATTCGCTTTACCAGATAAAATTGCATTCTCGAGCCTGCTGTCATAGGGGACACTTCGGATGGAACCAGCTACTAGAAGGTTCGATTAGACTTTCGCCCAGTGAGCCGGGCCTCTTACCCATTTAAAGTTTGAGAAAAGCTTGAGATCCTTTCGGCCCCACGGCCTCTAATCATTCGCTTTACCAGATAAAACTGCATTCTCGAGCCTGCTGTCATAGTGGACACTTCGGATGGAACCAGCTACTAGAAGGTTCGATTAGACTTTCGCCCAGCGAGCCGGGCCTCTTACCCATTTAAAGTTTGAGAAAAGCTTGAGATCGTTTTGGCCCTACGGCCTCTAATCATTCGGTTTACCAGATAAAACTGCATTCTCGGGCCTGCTGTCATAGGGGACACTTCGGATGGAACCAGCTACTAGAAGGTTCGATTAGACTTTCGCCCAGCGAGCCGGGTCTCTTACCCATTTAAAGTTTGAGAAAAGGTTGAGATAGTTTCGGCCCCACGGCCTCTAATCATTCGCTTTACCAGATAAAACTGCATTCTCGAACCTGCTGTCGTAGGGGACACTTCGATTGGAACCAGCTACTACAAGGTTCGATTAGACTTTCGCCCCTATACCCAAGTCGTTCGATCGATTTGCATGGCGGGAGCTGCCATGCAAGGCCCGAACCACAACGTATCAGGAGCAAGGGTGAAGTGTCTTGCTCAAGGACACAACGGACGTGATGAGGTTGTTAGAAGGCGGGGATCGAACCAGGAACCCTCAGGTTGCTGGCACGACCACTCTCCCAACTTCGCCATGCCGTCCCCATCCCCAATCGGACATTTTTGTGAGGTTCTGTATTAGTGTTCCTAAAAATAGATGTACCGTCCCCCAGACGCAATTTGTTTTCTCTAAATATGGCCCCCCCAGGGCAAAATAATTGCCCAGGCCTGGTTTAGGATGACACAAAGTGAAGAAGTCCAAAACAAACAAAGCTCCATGTTCAGAGCCAAGAGACGGAAATCGTAGCTGAAAATGTGATGGTTTGTGGTTCTCCCATGAACGCAATTACGTGAGTCATGATTGATGGCAACCAAACAAACCAAATGGCTGCCGGGGCTCTGACTTCTGACCTTCTATTACAAGGAAGACTGACATTCTAAAAGTAATATTGACCAAAAAAACGAGAGCAAAACTTCAAGTAAACCAATAAATGGCCTTTTTGTTTCATTTTGCAAAGTCAGTGAGAGAACGTTTGTGCTTCGTTTTCTTGCTGGCTGAAAAGAAGATACGGTACATTACGATTACATTGTGATAGCACGTACAAATATGCATGAAAACCATACTTGCCAACCTTGAGACCTCCGAATTAGGGAGATGGGGGCTGGGGATGTATACGTATATTTACAAGTATTACATATATATATATATATATATATATATATATATATATATATATATATATATATATATATATATATAAAATGAATTCCAACTAAATCAATAATATATTATAATAACATATATATATATATATATATATATATATATATATATATATATACATATATATATATATATATATATATATATATATATATATATACATATATATATATATATATATCCATCCATCCATCCATCCATTTTCTACCGCTTATTCCCCTTTGGGGTCGCGGGGGGCGCTGGCGCCTATCTCAGCTATAATCGGGCGGAAGGCGGTGAACACCCTGGACAAGTCGCCCCTTATCGCAATGTGTGTATATATATATATGTATATATATATATATATATATGTATATGTTTCTTAAATTAAAGGTCAATAAAATTAAAGTGCAAAAGATAATGCAGCTTTACCAATTTAATCATAGTTTGTGCACTTAAGAAACTTCTCTATAACGTCTTCTGTTTGCTTGATATTGCCTTTTTTGCCACCAGTGGTAAAAAAATATATATATATATTACAACTGAATACAGCTGCGACTTTTAAGGACCACAGCTGAGAAACTACTTTTTTGGTGGCTCTCTAGGGGGCGACAGTGGGCCCTCGCCCTATGGTTAAGAAACACTGCCTTTGGAAATAATGTTACCCTATTGAATGGAAACAAGTCAAACACTAGTGCCAGGCGGAAAACGGATGAATAGGCTAGAGCTTGTCTCTTAAGACTGCTAAGAAGTTCATATGTATGTATATATATATATATATATATATATATATATATGTATATATATATATATATGTATATTTAGTCAGCCACCGATTGTGCAAGTTCTCCCACTTAAAATGATGACAGAGGTCTGTAATTTTCATCATAGGTACACTTCAACTGTGAGAGACAGAATGTAAAAAAAAATCCAGGAATTCACATTGTAGGAATTTTAAAGAATTTATTTGTAAATTATGGTGGAAAATAAGTTTTTGTTCAACCATTCAAAGCTCTCACTAATAGAAGGAGGTTTTGGCTCAAAATCTCACGATACATGGCCCCATTCATTCTTTCCTTAACACAGATCAATCGTCCTGTCCCCTTAGCAGAAAAACAGCCCCAAAGCATGATGTTTCCACCCCCATGCTTCACAGTAGGTATGGTGTTCTTGGGATGCAACTCAGTATTCTTCTTCCAAACACGACGAGTATATGTTAATGTCTCGGCTGCACATGTAGTTGATAGAAGAGGTTTTGTTGCCAAAGTGCGAATACCAATAAACTGTTCTTTTTGTTAGCAGACCTGTTTTGTGTGTTTTTCTCTTTTCCCACGGTCACATGATGGCACGGCGATGTCGTCGGTACCAAAATGTGATGGTTTGCTTGTCCCCACGATAACGGCAATTAGACGCTCCCACTCCTCTTTTCAAAAACGATTGTTTCAGACCATCCCCCGTTGTGGATGAAAGGCTAAAACGATGCATAACATAGGCGTCGTTGTTCCTTGGTAATATTATTGTGTATGTTTCCAACAATGTGTAAGCCAAGCAGACATGTCGTGAAGCAATACCCAAAAAAATGTCAGTCGGAAAAGCACATTTTTCATGTGGCTGCAGTTCATAAGACCTTAGACCTGGAGTATGTCTGTTTCCATTCCTGTGAGCAGGTGCCCCGATGTGAAAGCCTCTAATGTCCTTCATATGTGCTTTCAGACTGCAAACCAGTGGCTGTGTGGTAATGATTAGGAGGCGCTCTGCTTGTTGTGCGCAGAGATTAGGTAACACAAAGCATTTTATGGATTAAAAGACATATTGGAAGCAGCTGGGGCTTTATTGCACGTTTACTGTTCATCCGGTTGCTACTAAGCAAACATGAGTATATACTCAGAGTAATGTACATTCGACTATATTTGCCACCGAATGGGATTTATTGTGGTTTTTTTGTATGTTGCAAGCGATTATAAAGCATTTTTGAAACAAAACCCCCAACCCTTTGTTCTCTTCGTAGTCAGGTTCCTTTCCTATCATCTCCACCTGGGTGCAGTTTCCCCGCTTTGCACCATTTCATTGCAGGGTGTATGTTTCGGGTCAATACACCTGGTGCCTGCACGTTTTGGCCCTAGCCTCAGGTAGCTTGGCATCTTAAAGGCCTACTGAAATGAGATTTTCATATTTAACGGGATAGCAGGTCCATTCTATGTGTCATACTTGATCATTTCGCGATATTGCCATATTTTTTGCTGAAAGGATTTAGTAGAGAACATCGACGATAAAGTCCCGCAACTTTTGGTCGCTAATAAAAAAACTTTGCCTGTACCGGAAGTTAGCAGACGATATGCTCGTGACGTCACGGGTTGTAGAGCTCCTCACATCTGAACATTGTTTACAATCATGGCCACCAGCAGCGAGAGCGATTCGGACCGAGAAAGCGACAATTTCTCCATTAATTTGAGCAAGGATAAAAAATTTGTGGATGAGGAAAGTGAGAGTGAAGGAATAGAAAAAAAAAGGACTAGAGGGTAGTGGGAGCGATTCAGATAGGGAAGATGCTGTGAGGGGCGCCGTGGCAGGGGCCACTCACGCAGCCCAACCGCAACAAGGGATAGGGAAATACCGCTTTGAACCCGACGCTGACGGTGACGGTCAGGAGGACGCTGCTGATATTGATGCTGGAGTAGCACACGACATAGATCGCTTTCAGAATACAGAAAGGTAAAAACGATCGCTGCATAACACACTACTTTGTGTGTGTGGTCCAATCCAACCGTGTTCGCTTGACATCTCTGTTCCATAGTAAAGCTTGACTGTCATCTTTCGGAATGTAAAACACCGGCTGTGTTTGTGTTGCTAAAGTCGGCCGCAATACACCGCTTCCCACCTACAGCTTTCTTCCTTGATGTCTCCATTGTTCATTGAACAAATTGCAAAAGATTCAGCAACACAGAAGTCCAGAATACTGTGGAATTTTGCGATGAAAACAGATGACCTAATAGCTGGGCACGATGCTGGCACAAAATGTCCTCTACAATCCGTGACGTCACGCGCAGGCGTCATCATACCGAGACGTTTTCAGCAGGATTTTTCGGCGCAAAATTTAAAATTGCACTTTAGTAAACTAACCCAGCCGTTTTGGCATGTGTGTGAATGTTAAGATTTCATCATTGATGTATAAACTATCAGACTGCGTGGTCGGTAGTAGTGGGTTTCAGTAGGCCGTTAAAGCTAAAAGTGTAAATATTCTTAGTCCTCCTCTGTCAAGCATCGATGGGAACCATGTCTTATATGAATTGATTAATACCATGAATTGATTAACGTGGACCCCGACTTAAACAAGTTGAAAAACTTATTGGGGTGTTACCATTTAGTGGTCAATTGTACGGAATATGTACTGTACTGTGCAATCTACTCATAAAAGTTTCAATCAATCAATATATAGAGATGTCCGATAATGTTTTTTTGCAGATATCCAATGTTCTGACATTGTCCAACTCTTAATTACTGATTCCAATATCAACCGATACCGATATATGCAGTCAGGGAATGAACACATTATTATGCCTAATTTTGTTGTGATGCCCCGCTGGATGCATTAAACAATGTAACAAGGTTTTCCAAAATAAATCAACTCAAGTTATGGAAAAAAAAAATGCCAACATGGCACTGCCATATTTATTATGGAAGTCACAAAGTGTTTTTTTGTTTTTTTAACATGCCTCAAAACAGCAGCTTGGAATTTAGAACATGCTCTAACTAAGACGGCATGGGGAGGTTGAGGTGGGGGTTCGGGGGTGTGTATATTGTAGCGTCCCGGAAGAATTATTGCTGCAAGGGGTTCTGGGTATTTGTTCTGATGTGTTACAGTGTGGCTGTTCACTTGAAATGTGTTTGTCATTCTTGTTTGGTGTGGGTTCACAGTGCGGCGCATATTTGTAACAGTGTTAAAGTTGTTTATACGGCCACCCTCAGTGTGACCCTTATGGCTGTTGACCAAGTATGCATTGCATTCACTTGTGTGTGTTTGAAAAGCCGTAGATATGTGATTG
>NC_084631.1:32608332-32613332 GCF_033978795.1 Nerophis ophidion | reverse complement strand
CGGGTGTTACCATTTAGTGGTCAATTGTACGGAATATGTACTGTACTGTGCAATCTACTAATAAAAGTATCAATCAATCAATCAATCAATCAATCAATAGTAGATCTAACATTGTGAGAGCCCAGTACATACTGGATCTAACATAATAGTGTGAGAGTCCAGTCCATAGTGGATCTAACATAGTAGTGTGAGAGTCCAGTCCATAGTGGATCTAACATAATAGTGTGAGAGTCCAGTCCATAGTGGATCTAACATAATAGTGTGAGAGTCCAGTCCATAGTGGATCTAACATAGTAGTGTGAGAGTCCAGTCCATAGTGGATCTAACATAATAGTGAGAGTCCAGTCCATAGTAGATCTAACTTTGTGGGAGCCCAGTACATGCTGGATCTAACATAATAGTGTGAGAGTCCAGTACATAGTGGATCTAACATAGTAGTGTGAGAGTCCAGTCCATAGTGGATCTAACATAATAGTGTGAGAGTCCAGTCCATAGTGGATCTAACATAATAGTGTGAGAGTCCAGTACATAATGGATCTAACATAGTAGTGTGAGAGTCCAGTCCATCGTGGATCTAACATAATAGTGAGAGTCCAGTCCATAGTAGATCTAACATTGTGAGAGCCCAGTACATACTGGATCTAACATAATAGTGTGAGAGTCCAGTACATAGTGGATCTAACATAGTAGTGTGAGAGTCCAGTCCATAGTGGATCTAACATAATAGTGTGAGAGTCCAGTCCATAGTGGATCTAACATAGTAGTGTGAGAGTCCAGTCCATAGTGGATCTAACATAATAGTGAGAGTCCAGTCCATACCATGAATTGATTAACGTGGACCCCGACTTAAACAACTTGAAAAACTTATTCGGGTGTTACCATTTAGTGGTCAATTGTACGGAATATGTACTGTACTGTGCAATCTACTAATAAAAGTATCAATCAATCAATAGTAGATCTAACATTGTGAGAGCCCAGTACATACTGGATCTAACATAATAGTGTGAGAGTCCAGTACATAATGGATCTAACATAGTAGTGTGAGAGTCCAGTCCATAGTGGATCTAACATAATAGTGTGAGAGTCCAGTCTATAGTGGATCTAACATAATAGTGTGAGAGTCCAGTCCATAGTGGATCTAACATAGTAGTGTGAGATTCCAGTCCATAGTGGATCTAACATAATAGTGAGAGTCCAGTCCATAGTAGATCTAACATTGTGAGAGCCCAGTCCATAGTGGATCTAACATAATAGTGTGAGAGTCCAGTACATAGTGGATCTAACATAGTAGTGTGAGAGTCCAGTCCATAGTGGATCTAACATAATAGTGTGAGAGTTCAGTCCAAATTGGATTTAACATAATAGTGTGAGAGTTCAGTCCATAGTGGATCTAACATAATAGTGAGAGTCAAGTCCATAGTGGGGCAGCAGGAGACCATCCCGAGCAGAGACGGGTCAGCAACGCAGAGACGTCCCCAACCGATGCACAGGCGAGCGGTCCACCCCGGGTCCCGACTCTGGACAGCCAGGACCTCATCCATGGCCACCGGACCTGTGCCCCCCCCCCCCCCCCCCCCCTTCCACAAGGGAGAGGCGGAAAAGAAAAGAAACGGACGATCAACTGGTCTAATAAGGGGGTCTATTCAAAGGCTAGAGTATACAAATGAGTTTTAAGATGGGACTTAAATGCTTCTACTGATGTAGTCAGAACCGGAATTGTCCAAATTCCAAAGAAGCCCAACGATATATACTCTCGAGCAAGTGCTGGAATATGACGCTTTTTAATCCGTAAAAAACACGTGATTGCTTCTGGTCAACCTACTTCTGACATAGTTAAGAGTATGTCAGGTGCTGTGGTACCCAAACAACTCCTTGAAAAGTGTAAAAGATGTAGAACATGACATTCGTGGACAAGAGCCAAGAACCTGAAGGTGGAATGGAATGTTACTTGAAGAGCAGATCCCAGGAGAGGACCGGCATGAAACACACCAAATGTGGGAACCGTGAAATGAAGGAGGCATAATTCCACGCTGACAAAGAGCAGCTGCTGCTTCTCAAGTCAATCATCACTCTCGAGGACCATGTCACTGGGAAAGGAAGATGGAGGATGACCAAATACAATATTTCTGATGTCAAGATGTGCCCGGGAACTTGGACTAACTAGCCAGCATGCCAAACTTGTAATGGCAAAAAAACAAGACGACAAAACATTGTCGCAATATGATGGCATTCACACATAAGAGATACGTGTAGACTGCAATATGACTCAAGTAAATAACACTGACATTTATGTGTTGTTTACTTATTTAGGATAATTAGTTGACAATAGTTCTTGTCCTTCTAATTCCAATGGTAAAAAAAAATTAAACAATTTTGAAATAAAAGTTTTAAATGGTTACTTACTAAAGTATTATTATTACCGTATTTTCCGGACTTTAAGGCACACTTAAAATCCTTTCATTTTCTCACAACTCGGCAGTGTGCCTTATGTACGGAATATTTGTGGTTGTGCTTACTCACCTCGAAGCTATTTTATTAGGTAATTGGTGTAATGATGGTAGTCACACATAAGAGATGCGTGTAGACTGCAATATGATGGCAGTCAGGCATAAGATATATGTGTAGACTGCCATATGATGGCAGTCACACATAAGAGATACGTGTATACTGCAATATGACTCAAGTAAATAACACTGACAATTATGTGTTGTTTACTTATTTAGGATAATTATTTGACAATAGTTATTGTCGTTCCAATTTCAATGGTAAAACAAAAAAGATTTTTAGAAATAAAAGTTTTAAATGGTTACTTACTAAAGTATTGTTATTACCGTATTTTCCGGACTTTAAGGCACACTTAAAATCCTTTCATTTTCTCACAACTCGGCAGTGTGCCTAATGTACGGAATATTTGTGGTTGTGCTTACCCACCTCGAAACTATTTTTTTGGGTAATTGGTGTAATGATGGTAGTCACACATAAGAGATGCGTGTAGACTGCAATATGATGGCAGTCACACATAAGATCCTTTCATTTTCTCACAACTCGGCAGTGTGCCTAATGTACGGAATATTTGTGGTTGTGCTTACCCACCTCGAAACTATTTTATTAGGTAATTGGTGTAATGATGGTAGTCACACATAAGAGATGCGTGTAGACTGCAATATGATGGCAGTCAGGCATAAGAGATACGTGTAGACTGCAATATGATGGCAGTCACAGATAAGAGATACGTGTAGACTGCAATATGACTCAAGTAAATAACACTGACATTTATGTGTTGTTAACTTATTTAGGATAATTAGTTGACAATAGTTATTGTCCTTCCAATTCCAATGGTAAAAAAAAAATAAAGATTTTTAGAAATAAAAGTTTTGAATACTTACTAAAGTATTATTATTACTGTATTTTCTGGAGTTTCAGGCACACTTAAAATCCTTTCATTTTCTCACAACTCGGCAGTGTGCCTAATGTACGGAATATTTGTGGTTGTGCTTACCCACCTCGAAACTATTTTATTAGGTAATTGGTGTAATGATGGTAGTCACACATAAGAGATGCGTGTAGACTGCAATATGATGGCAGTCAGGCATAAGAGATACGTGTAGACTGCAATATGATGGCAGTCAGGCATAAGAGATACGTGTAGACTGCAATATGACTCAAGTAAATAACACTGACATTTATGTGTTGTTTACTTATTTAGGATAATTAGTTGACAATAGTTATTGTCCTTCCAATTCCAATGGTAAAAAAAAAATAAAGATTTTTAGAAATAAAAGTTTTAAATACTTACTAAAGTATTATTATTACCGTACTTTCTGGACTTTAAGGCACACTTAAAATCCTTTCATTTTTTCATAACTCGGCAGTGTGCCTAATGTACGGAATATTTGTGGTTGTGCTTACTCACCTCGAAGCTATTTTATTTGGTAATTGGTGTAATGATAGTAGTCACACATAAGAGATGCGTGTAGACTGCAATATGATGGCAGTCAGGCATAAGAGATACGTGTAGACTGCAATATGACTCAAGTAAATAACACTGACATTTATGTGTTGTTTACTTATTTAGGATAATTAGTTGAGAATAGTTCTTCCGCCCGATTGCAGCTGAGATAGGCGCCAGCACCCCCCGCGACCCCAAAAAGGAATAAGCAGTAGAAAATGGATGGATAGTTCTTGTGTTTCCAATTCCAATAGTAAAAAAAAAACTATTTAGAAATAAACGTTTTAAAGGGTTACTTGCAATTTTTGTTTTATATACTGTATTATTATTACCGTATTTTCCGGACTTTAAGGCACACTTAAAATCCTTTCATTTTCTCACAACTCGGCAGTGTGCCTAATGTACAGAATATTTGTGGTTGTGCTTACTCACCTCGAAGCTATTTTATTTGGTAATTGGTGTAATGATGGTAGTCACACATAAGAGATGCGTGTAGACTGCAATATGATGGCAGTCAGGCATAAGAGATACGTGTAGACTGCAATATGATGGCAGTCACACATAAAATCCTTTCATTTTCTCACAACTCGGCAGTCCTTTGGCAAGTTTCACTGCAATAAGGCGCTTTTGGTAGCCATCCACAAGCTTCTGCTAGAATTTTTGTCCACTCTTCTTGACAAAATTGGTGCAGTTCAGCTAAATATGTTGGTTTTCTGACATGGACTTGTTTCTTCAGCATTGTCCACAGATTTAAGTCAGGACTTTGGGAAGGCCATTTTAAAACCTTCACTCTAACATGATTTAGCCATTCCTTGACCACCTTTGACGCGTGTTTGGGGTCATTGTCCTATTGGAACACCCAACTGTGCCCAAAACCCAACCTCCGGGCTGATGATTTTAGGTTGTCCTGAAAAATTAGGAGGTAATCCTCCTTTTTCATTGTCCCATTTACTCTCTGTAAAGCACCAGTTCCATTGGCAGCAAAACAACCCAGGAGCATAATACTACCACCACCATGCTTGACGGTAGGGTGATGTTCCTGGGATTAAAG
>NC_084631.1:32595832-32603332 GCF_033978795.1 Nerophis ophidion | reverse complement strand
GTGCGGTCAAGCGAACATGGATCCCGACTACATGTCAACCAGCAGTTTTCGGTGAGAAAATTGTGGTTAAAAAGTCGCTTCTTACCAGAAAAAAGCTGAGCTTGTGCCGTCCATAGCTGCCGTCGACTCCCCTGAGACATTGGCGTAAAGACACCCGTGGACACACCTTTCCAACTATCAGGTAGTATTCAACTCACTAAAACACTAGCAACACAATAGAAAGATAAGGGATTTCCCAGAATTATCCTAGTAAATGTGTCTAAAAACATCGGAATTTGTCCCAATGCAATCACGTTTTTTTTTTCTAGTCCGTTGCTATCAATATCCTCAAACACGAATCTTTCATCCTTGCTCAAATTAATGGGGAATTTTTTGTTGTTGTTGGAGGCTCCCATTAAAATCAATGTGAATATGTGAGGAGCCCCCACACGTGTGACGTCATCATCTGCGACTTCCGGTAGAGGCAGGGCTTTTCTCTTAACACCAAAAGTTGCGAACTTCTTCGTGGATGTTCTCTACTAAATCCTTTCAGCAATAATATGGCAATATCGCGAAATGATCAAGTATTACACGTAGAATGGACCTGCTATCCTCGTTTAAATAAGAATATCTAATTTCAGTAGGCCTTTAAGGCACCTCTTCCTGAGGGCGTTTCAGTGTTATAACTTCACCTTTATCTTTACTTTTCAAGCCAAAATGCATCCATTCTCCCTTTTCTGTTTACACACTGTGTCAGCTTGTAAATACTCTGTGATTGTGCGCTGCCGAACATGCTCCTCTGCTCGTAAAACCAGCAATGTAGCGATGTGACGACAACGGGTGGGGGTGGGGCGGTATATGTATATATATATACATATACTAAGGTATATACTGTACCGCAATACTAATATATATATATATATATATATATATATATATATATATATACATATACTAAGGTATATACTGTACCGCAATACTAATATATATATATATATATATATATATATTAGGGTTGTGGGAAAAAATTGATTCGAATACGTTGGGCGATTCAGAATCGATTCACTTTTTTTTTTTAATCGTTTTTTTTTTTTTAATCAATCCAACAAACCACTACACAGCAATACCATAACAATGCAATCCAATTCCGAAACCAAACCTGACCCAGCAACACTCAGAACTGCAATAAACAGAGCAATTGAGAGGAGACACAAACACGACACAGAACAAACCAAAAGTAGTGAAACAAAAATGAATATTATCAACAACAGTATCAATATTAGTTATAATTTCAGCATAGCAGTGATTAAAAATCCCTCATCGACATTATCATTAGACATTTATAAAAATTAAAAAAAAGAACAATAGTGTCACAGTGGCTTACACTTGCATCGCATCTCATAAGCTTGACAACACACTGTGTCCAACGTTTTCACAAAGATAAAATAAGTCATATTTTTGGTTCGTTTAATAGTTAAAACAAATTTACATTTTCGCACTCAGTTGATAAAACATTGTCCTTTACAATTCCAAAAGCTTTTTTTTTTTTTTTTAAATCTACTACTCTGCTAGCATGTCAGCAGACTGGGGTAGATCTTGCTGAAATCCTATGTATTAAATGAATATAGAATTGTTTTGATTGGGAAAAATATTGTTTTTGAATCGAGAATCGCGTTGTATTGAAAAATCGATATATTATCGAATCGATATTGAATCGAATCGTGGGACACCCAAAGATTCACAGCCCTAATATATATATATATATATATATATATATATATATATATATATATATGTATATATTTTTTACATGCAGTCGACTTTCGGCCCCTGGCCAAGTTTTGCAGCCCAAGTCAAAAAGTTTCAACACCCCTGGCCTAGAGGGATCGAGTGCCCGAGCGATAACAGAAATAAGAGAGTGAGGATGCTGCATGCCATATGCTCGCCCGGGCTGACTAGTTCCCCTCACCGACCACAGAAGATAAATACCAGACCTTATTAGTTCACAAAAAAATGTGTTCGTGTGAAGCAAGGAGAAGAACTTAACTATGATGTGCCTGATTTGTAGTATTGCTCAATTTGTGGACTGCATTTAGCTGTGTGCATGCCAGCATGTGTTGAGTATGGTGTGGATCTTAAAAAAAACTGGTTATTATGTGCGATTAACAGTGTTTGTTTGAATGATACATATTTCATTATGATAGTTTCCCACTGTGCCAGATTTTTGTCAAAAGCAATTCCTATTAACTACTGGATAATGGTGGTTATTTCTACTAAGACCAAACACAACTTAGTTGCGGCTAATACTTTAATATATAATGGCAACCTTGAATTAAGAACACTAAATACAACTAGGTATGACAATTTCTGGAGAAATGTGTGAATGCCATAACACTTCAAGCTGAACTTAACCGCTGCTTTAGTGAGGCAAGCAGTAGGTAGATGCCAAAAAGTACAGGTACTACTCCCCAGAACAAACACGCCCCATTGAGATGGGAATACATGTTCATGAGCAAGAATAGATTTTGGCTGAATGAAGTAAACCACATAAAATCGGATGAGAAATGAGTAAATTTTGGTACATTTTTTATTGTACTGTACATTGATTACTTGGAACATTGTCTCCAGCAAGATGTCCGCCATACAGTGGGGCAAAAAAGTATTCAGTCAGCCACCGATTGTGCAAGTTCTCCCACTTAAATTGGTGACAGAGGTCTGTAATTTTCCTCATAGGTACACTTCAACTGTGAAAGACAGAATGTGAAAAAAAAATCCAGGAATTCACATTGTAGGAATTTTAAATAATTTATTTGTACATTATGGTGGAAAATAAGTATTTGGTCAACCATTCCAAGCTCTCACAGATGGAAGGAGGTTTTGGCTCAAAATCTCACGATACATGGCCCCATTCATTCTTTCCTTTACACGGATCAATCGTCCTGTCCCCTTAGCAGAAAAACAGCCCCAAAACATGATGTTTCCACCCCCCTGCTTCACAGTAGGTATGGTGTTCTTGGGATGCAACTCAGTATTCTTCTTCCTCCAAGCACGGCGAGTTGAGTTTATACCAAAATGGATACATGGATGATACAGCAAAGGATTGCGAGAATGTCATGTGGTCAGATGAAACCAAAATAGAACTTTTTGGTATAAACTCAACTTCACGGTGGCAGAGGGGTTAGTGCGTCTGCCTCACAATACGAAGGTCCTGCAGTCCTGGGTTCAAATCCAGGCTCGGGATCTTTCTGTGTGGAGTTTGCATGTTCTCCCCGTGAATGCGTGGGTTCCCTCCGGGTACTCCGGCTTCCTCCCACTTCCAAAGACATGCACCTGGGGATAGGTTGATTGGCAACACTAAATTGGCCCTAGTGTGTGAATGTGAGTGTGAATGTTGTCTGTCTATCTGTGTTGGCCCTGCGATGAGGTGGCGACTTGTCCAGGGTGTACCCTGCCTTCCGCCCGATTGTAGCTGAGATAGGCGCCAGCGCCCCCCGCGACCCCGAAAGGGAATAAGCGGTAGAAAATGGATGGATGGATGGATGGAAGTTTGAAGAAATATTTCACAAATATTCTTTGTCGAAAAAACAGAAGCTAAAATGAATAATTAAATTAAAAGGTATTTTATTACTCTTTACATTAAAAACAATTAATTTACTTGAACATTGATTTAAATTGTCAGGAAAGAAGAGGAAGGAATTAAAAAGATAAATAGATATGTGTGTTTAAAAATCCTAAAATCATTTTTAAGGTGATATTTTTTCTCAAAAATTGTCTTTCTGAAAGTTATTAATAGCAGGGTAAAAAAATAAATGAATTTATTTAAACAAGTGAAGACCAAGTCTTTAAAATATTTTCTTGGATTTTCAAATTCTTTTTGAGTTTTGTCTCAGAATTAAAAATGTCGAGCAAAGCAAGACCAGCTTGCTAGTAAATAAATACAATTAAAAAAATAGAGACAGCTCACTGGTAAGTGCTGCTATTTGAGCTATTTTTAGAACAGGCCAGCGGGCGACTCATCTGGTCCTTACGGGCGACCCCTGCTCTAACCACGAGGCCACTGAGTATATTTTTGGTCTATTTTATACCTCCATTATCCTTTCCATCCTTTGTAACTGAGCTACTGTGTGGCAAAAAAATCCCTTGTGGATTATTAACGTTTGTATAAATCTAAATCTGAGCAAAAATGTAAAAAAAAATGTGAGAGCAAGGCAAATATAAGGTGATAAACATGAAGAAGACAAATCTATGTAAAGCCTGGTGTGGGTTCAGAGGTCATTTTAGCAGCAATAAGTTCAAAGGACATTGAAATGGTGCAGGAGGGGAATTACAGTTTATTTCCAGGTGCAATGCATTACTGGAGGGACACACTGAAAAGTCGAGAGCTTGTGACATTAGCCAGGTGTGACACGTATTATAAAGCATTCAACTCCCCAAACACCAATGCAAAAACACCTTGAGCATTGAGTGGAATACAGACGTGCACACTGTGCCCATACATCCGTCTCAAACCTGACATAACAATTTAAATGTCTTATCAAGTGACAGTAATCATTTTCATGAGATTATTTTCTAATACAAGGAATCTGGCCCACTTAAATATTGTTTTGTTTTATCAGCTATGTACAAAACCCCAAACCAGTGAAGTTGTTACGTTGTGTAAATAGTAAATAAAAAACAGAATACAACGATTTTCAAATTCGCTAATAGTATGTGAATATTGTTTGTTTACACGTGATGTTAAGCAATTATTTAGGATCATAGTCGATCAAGCTGGTGTGTCACAGTTACACTGTGTTAGTTTTAACTCCACTACCTTTACTCTAAGAGAGCATTCTTGACCTAGTGCAGGGGTAGGGAACCTATGGCTCTAGAGCCAGATGTGGCTCTTTTGATGACTGCATCTGGCTCTCAGATAAATCTTAGCTGACATTGCTTAACACCATAATTATGAATAATTTCGCTGGTAATCACAGTGCTAAAAATAACGTGCACAATATAAAACATTCTCATGCATTTAAATCCATCCATCCGTTTTCTACAGCACCTGCTCAAGAAGTCGCATTAATAGTAAGAAGTATTTTATGTCACGATGGGGGGTTCGCAGCTTGCTGCAGGGTCTTTCTCCCAGGAAGGAAGACGGACTACTCGGGACATGGCATTTAGGTAAAAACATGATTTAATTTAAACTAAAAAAAGATACAAACAAAAATCGCTCACAGTGGAGGCACAACTTGGGCTAAGGAACAAAGCTAACGCATAAACAGACTATGAACATAAATCAAACAAAACTTACTTGGCATGGCATGAAGCACGAAACTATGGCAAGGCATGAAACAAGTCAGCACAGAGCAAGAAAAGATCACATTGACGCCAGGGCGACTGACTGGCAAAGACGAGCTTAAATACTGTCTCTGATTAGTGCTCGGGAAGCAGGTGAGCGGGCATTTTGTCCACCGGAGACAGGTGGACAAAATGAGTAACCAAGGAAACCAGACGAGGGAGTGGAAAAAAACAGGAACTTAAAAGAGTCCAAAGGACAAACAGCACATGGCCAAACAAAAACATGATCAACAGACATGACATTTTATTCATTATTGGTTAGCTTCAGAATAACAATGTTATTAAAAAGAATGAAATACTTATCATACTCTAAAAATGTTGGTCTTACTTAAAAATGCACGCATTTAGTTGTATTCAGTGTTGAATAATATGATATGGCTCTCACTGAAATACATTTTGAAATATTTGGCTTTCATGGCTCTCTCACCCAAAAAGGTTCCCGACCCCTGACCTAGTGGTTCCTAGTCATAAATATGCATTTTTTAACAACAAAGCGGACCCCTAACCTATGGCTCTCGGAGCTTTGGTATGTGTGTCAGTGTGCAGCTTGGAAATTGTCAGGTTCAAACATCGATGACATCTATTAAACAAGACAAAAAGCAAGGAAATAAACAGAGACATAAATCAATTTGGCTCGATTTGAGGAGAAACGGGTCGATCTATAACCTCTTACAGTGTCACCCACGCTCTGGCAAAAGATTGTATGCCTCCTTCTTTATTTCGACTTTCTCTGACCACATGTCAACAGCTGCTTCCAAAGGGACGGGGTCGTAAACAGTTCACAGAAAAGGTTGTAAACTAGTTCGAATAAGAGGTCGTAGAAGATTTCAAAAAAAGTTTCCTAAAACAGTTCAAAAAGAGGTCCCCTAGAGGGGAGTTTGGTCCTGCTTCCTCTTCGCTTTTGTAGTTCTTGGGTCAGACAATATCTTTCTGTTGCTTACAATACATGAAAGAAACAGAAACACCTTCATGTTGCTTCCCCCCTACACAGTGGAGTTTTAAAAGCCTTACTCTTGGTAAGTTCAAAGAACGCTTTTGGTCAACACAAAGTTGTTGTGATAACTTAGATACAATTATTCAAACAAAAAGAAGGATTGCTTCACTGTCCTCAGGAAACAACACGGCCATTATTATAGAAATCTCTGGCAACTCCATTGAGTCCACCTCACAGCGAATGTCGAAATGGTGTCCAAAGTGCCAATCGCTATCCAGCACTGCCTCAATTCACTTGGGCATGGGATTAGCAAGAACTGCACTGGTTGTTACTGGAATCCAATGCCACTCCTCCGTGATGACATTAACTGAGCTGCTGGATGTTCCTCAAGGGAAATGATTGTGTACTGCTTCAGAATGTCACAGAGGAAGTTAGAATTAGTTTCACTCGATGAGCTGCAGCTCCCCAATGCTTGCAGTACTCATGCCCTTACCATAGAATAATTGGTACTTACCGTATTTTCTGGACCATAGGGCGCACTGGTCGGATGAAACTGAGCCTGTTTGGCCACAACACCCAGGAATATGTTTGGTATCGTGCCTGTGAATCAGGTTTATGTTTGATCATGTTATGATTTGTTTTTTGGACTCTTGTTTCTCGTTTTGCACTTCCTGGTTTTGTTTGTTTCCATAGTTACTCATTAGTTTCCACCTGGTCTCCAAGTCACGCCCCTGTCCTCAGCCTCACACCTGTTAGTAATCATTAACACAGTTACTATTTAAGCCATTTGTTGTCTGTTCACCTGCCACGCACCTTGCTTTTCATGCCCCTTGTTTTTGGTCACGGTAAGTGTTTTATTTTAGTTGTTCATAGCCATGCCATCGTGCTGTTTTTGTTAATAGTTCATTATTATTCATGCCATTGAGCAAGTGTTTTGGTTTCATGTTTATATTTATAGCCTCAGTTCTAGTCTTTTGTTTCATAGCCCTGTTTTTGGTCCGCCACTGAGTGCGCCCTTTGTTTTCCTTGTTTTTGTATTATAGTGTGCACATAAATTAATCATGTAACTTAATTCACGCCTGGCTAGTCCCAAATTCCCTCTGCGTCGAAGAAGCAAAACAAATCCACGTCAAAGTCCTGACATTTAGAGGAGAAAAGGTGTGGCGTTTAAACCCAGGAACACCAAACCTACCGTCAAGCATGGTGGTGGTAGTATTATGTTCTGGGCCTGTTTGGCTGCCAATGGA
>NC_084631.1:32588332-32590832 GCF_033978795.1 Nerophis ophidion | reverse complement strand
GGTCGGTAGTTTACCATGAGGTCTGGATCGAGGTTAGGTCTTTTAAGGAGAGGATGAATAACCGCTTTTTTGAATGCAACGGGAACAGTGCCCGAGGAAAGTGATAAGTTTATAATATTTAGCACTGATGGACCTAATAATACAAAAAGCTCCTTGATAAGTTTCCCAGGAAGTGGGTCAAGTAAACATGTTGTTTGTTTTATTCCATTTACACGTTGTAACAATCCTTCTAATGTTATTTCATCAAAACGAGAGAAACTATTTTGGATATTTGCAGTATCCGCCGTATATACAATCGTATCTGTGTTACTATAACCCCGTTGTAGCTGGGACGCATTGTCTTTAATCTCCTTTCTAATAAGTTCAATTTTCTTATTAAAGAACTTCATAAAGTCATCTGCCGAATGGGTGGAGCTACTGGAAGGAGTCCCTTGTTGGGTTAGCGATGCTACTGTACTAAACAAAAATTTTGGATCGTTTTTATTAATGCGGATGAGATTTGAGTAATAATTAGTTTTAGCTAAGGTAAGCATGCGTTTATAAGTTATTAAACTATCACTCCATGCTTGATGGTGCACCTCAAGTTTAGTCGTGCGCCATTTGCGTTCCAGCTTTCTACATAATAATTTCTGAGCTCTAGTTTCTTCAGTAAACCATGGCGTACGCCTTTTTGGAGCCTTTTTTAACTTCAGCGGTGCTATACTATCAATGGTTTCGCGCAGGGCGTTGTTAAAGTTGTTAGTGAGGTTATCAATAGAGCCCACATACTTTGGGAACGGTGCCATTACCGAGGGCAGTAGGTCCGCAAGAGTCGTCGTTGTGGCAGCATTAATGTTGCGGCTGCTATAGCAGTTATTATTATTATTAGCTTGCCGAACATGAGTCTGAACTTCGAATTTTATAAGGTAATGATCGGACATTACTTTAGTATACGGGAGTATCATAACTTTGGAGACGGTGATACCTCTGACAAGCACTAGGTCTATCGTATTACCGCTGCGATGCGTCGGTTCATTTATTATTTGTGTAAGACCACAGCTATCAATTATAGTCTGGAGCGCCACGCACGGTGGGTCCAATGGGGTATTCATATGGATATTAAAGTCCCCCATTATAATTATATTATCGGCGTGCGTCACTAGATCAGCAACAAACTCTGAGAATTCACTAATAAAGTCCGAATAGGGCCCTGGAGGGCGGTAGATAACGGCCAGGCACAGAGGCAGAGGTGTGGCAGACTTCATAGAAAGCACCTCAAACGATTTATATTTATTATTTAAGTTAGGACTAAAGTTAAAGTTTTCGTTGTATATTAGTGCGACACCCCCTCCCCTTTTGAGGTGACGGGCAATATGCGCATTCGTATAGTTAGGAGGGGATGCCTCATTTATCGCAAAAAAGTCGTCTGGTTTAAGCCAGGTTTCGCTAAGACCGATGACGTTAAGGTTGTTGTCTCTAATGACCTCATTGACTAATAACGTTTTGGGAGACAAAGATCTGATGTTTAGAAAGCCCATATTATAGGTAGTGGGCTGTTTTAAGGAGTTGTTGATAAAATTATCCGTAGTAGCAATATTAATAATGTTGCGTTTATTATGCGCAGTGTACTTAAAATAATTACGACCATATCTAGGAATTGATATGACGGGAATTTTCAGATTGTCTACTTGGCGCTGCGATAAACTGAACGCATCATAATTTGCCACCTCAGTAGAACGCATGTCTAACTCTGACGAAGTCATAGACACAGTAGAAAAAACATTTTGTGAGTTGTGTATTATTCTACGAAAATTGCTATGTGTACAGGGATCATCCAGCCTGGCGCTGGCTAGCTCTAACTTAACTGACTCCATACCCAGGCTAGCAGGCTCTGTAATTGCCTGTGACCGGGCTTGCTCTAGTGCAGTTAGTCAAATGTGGCTCAATGCGAAGTCTATGTTCCGAGACAAGAGGATAGCGCCTTTAGTCGTGCGCCATTTGCGTTCCAGCTTTCTACATAATAATTTCTGAGCTCTAGTTTCTTCAGTAAACCATGGCGTACGCCTTTTTGGAGCCTTTTTTAACTCCACTTTAAAACACTTTCATTCTCAACTTTAATGGATGGATGGATGGATTGATGATAGATAGATAGATAGATAGATAGATAGATAGATAGATAGATAGATAGATAGATAGATAGATAGATAGATAGATAGATAGATAGATAGATAGATAGATAGATAGATAGATAGATAGATAGATAGATAGATAGATGGATAGGTGGATAGATAGATAGATAGATAGATAGATAGGTGGATAGGTGGATAGATAGATAGATAGATAGATAGATAGATAGATAGATAGATAGATAGATAGATAGATGGATAGGTGGATAGGTGGATAGATGGATGGGTAGATTGATAGATGGATGGATGGATAGATAGATAGATAGAAAACACTTTCATTCTCAACTTTAATGGATGGATGGAAGATAGATAGATGGACAGATAGATAGATAGAT
>NC_084631.1:32495832-32585832 GCF_033978795.1 Nerophis ophidion | reverse complement strand
GAAAGGAGGGACAAGCAGTATAAAATGGATGGATGGATGTATAAATATACATAGGGTGTGGGTGTGTGTGTGTGTGTGTATATATATATATATATATATATATATATATATATATATATATATATATATATATATATATATATATATATATGCTGCAGCGATTCCCTGCGATCCAGAAAGGAGGGACAATGCAGTATAAAATGGATGGATGGATGTTCAAATATAAATTGTGTGTGTGTGTTTGTGTGTGTGTGTGTGTGTGTGTGTGTGTATATATATATATATATAGTGTGAAACAACATGCTTTTTAACAATTTTTAATCAATGTTGGGTTCTGACGTTTTTATGACCATTGAATTGTGGTCATTTCCCAAACAATATTCTGCAACACAAAAACAACGTTGAAACAACATGCTTTCTGACAATTTTTAATCAATGTCGGGTTCTGACGTTGTTATGATCATTGGATTTTCAGTTATTTTCCAACCAATATTCTACGACACAAATGCAATGTTGAAACAACGTGCTTTTTGGCGACGTTTATTCAGTGTCAGGTTGTGACGTTTTTGTTTACCATTGAAATTTGGTCATTTTCCAACCAATATTCTACAACACAAATACAACATTTTCTCTATTTGTGTGCAGCAGATTGGGACATTCAGTCAGACAATGCAAATTGCCATAATTTGATAGACAGATCGATAGATGGAAAGACACATTTTTCATCTCCAAGTGAAATTCCCATTTCCGGCAGCTTTAACAAGGGTAGTAGGCATGCAGAGTTATGGGAACAAGGTACTAAAATGGCATAATCTTAAAGGCACTGTGCAAAAAATAACACATATAGGAGCAATTAAAATACAAAAGAATATAAGATAAAATGTCAGTGGACAGAAAGACAGAAATGTGCAAAGCGGCTGTTTTGAGGCAAAATGATGAACAAGGATAAACACGCCACTCAGTAAGAAATTAAGGAGAAAGGGGGGAAAAAGCTTGAGAGGGACAAGAAGAATACAAAAACATGAAAGAAAATCAATAACAAGGGATTATTATTTGCACTTTTCATCCACTCAAGACTTTTTTGGTGTTTTTTTCTCCCCAGTGAACTGGAGCGTTCCATTTGCAGGAATTCAACACGCCTCCACAATCACACCGGGTTTCGCAGCTTTGTGTCTAATATCGGTTTTATTTTTTTTAAATTCAATACCCAATCAAAACTATTGTGCGATGACAAATTGTCGCATACCGATGCAGCAAAGCATTCGGCTGGAAGTGTAACTGCTATTGTTTGCTGTTAACACAGTTTCACAATGCTCTAGGGTGGTACGGTATGCCGGTATGAATATTGTACCGCAATACTAATGAATCTATACTGTACTATACCGCCTCTAAAAAGTACCGGTCAACCACCCGTCATGTCATGCATAACGCCCTCAGGAAGAGGTGCTTTAAAGGCCTACTGAAATGAGATTTTCTTATTCAAACGGGGATAGCAGGTCCATTCTATGTGTCATACTTGATCATTTCACGATTTTGCCATATTTTTGCTGAAAGGATTTAGTAGAGAAAATCGACGCTAATAAAAAAGCCTTGCCTGTACCGGAAGTAGCAGACGATGTGTGCGTGGCGTCACGGGTTGTGGAGCTCCTCACATCCTCACATTGTTTACAATCACGGCCACCAGCAACGAGAGCGATTCGGACCAAGAAAGCGACAATTTCCCTATCAATTTGAGCAAGAATGAAAGATTTGTGGATGAGGAAAGTGAGAGTGAAGGACTACACAAAAAATAAATAAGGTCAGTGGGAGCGATTCAGATGTTATTCGACACATTTACTGGGATAATTCTGGAAAATCCCTTATCCATCCATCCATTTCCTACCGCTTATTCCCTTTTTGAGGTCGCGGGGGGCGCTGGCGCCTATCTCAGCTACAATCGGGCGGAAGGCGGGGTACACCCTGGACAAGTCGCCACCTCATCGCAGATCCCTTATCTGCTTATTGTGTTACTAGTGTTTTAGTGAGATTATATGGTCGTACCTGAAAGTCGGAGGGGTGTGGTAACCGCCAGTGTCTCTGAGGGAAGCCATGGAGGAGCCAAGAAAGTTGCAGCTGCCTCTTTGACAGCTGCAGGAAAAACGACACAATCTCCGCTCATGTTTGAGGGTAAGAGCCAACTTATTACCACCATTTTCTCACCGAAACCTGCCAGTTGACATGTGGTAGAGAAACAGGTTTGCTTGACCGCTCTGTTCCATGTTAAAGCTTCAAACAAAGAAATACAGACTGTGTTTGTGTTGCTACAGCCGGCCGAAATACACCGCTTTCCACCAACAGCATTCTTCTTTGTAATATCCATTATTAATTGAACAAATTGCAAAAGATTCAGCAACACAGATGTCCAGAATACTGTGTAATTATGCGATTTAATCGGACAACTTTTAGCTGTGAGCGGTGCTGGGATAAAATGTCCGCTACAACCAATAAAGTCACAAGCACACGTCAACATAAGCGTCATCGTTCCGCGACGTTTTCAACAGGATACATCGCGGGAAATTTAAAATTGTAATTTAGTAAACTAAAAAGGCCGTATTGGCATGCGTTTCAATGTTAATATTTCATCATTGATATATAAACTATCAGACTGTGTGGTGGGTAGTAGTGGGTTTCAGTAGGCCTTTAAGTCAATATTTTTTAGCATCACAAAATCTTCTTTTGTTTTTAAAAAAAATGTATATCATATTTGTACTCTCAGGAAATATATCCCTGGACACATGAGGACATTGAATATGACCAATGTACGATCCTGTAACTTGGTATCGGATTGATACCCAAATGTGTGGTATCATCCAAAACTAATGTGAAGCATCCAAACAACAGAAGAATAAGTGAATACTACATTTTAACAGAAGTGTAGATAGAACATGTTATAACAGAAAAAAGGCAGATATTAACAGTATACATTTTCTACCACTTGTCCTTAAAGGCCTACTGAAGCCCACTACTACCCACCACGCAGTCTGCTAGTTTATATATCAATGACGAAATATTAACATTGCAACACATGCCAATATGGCCTTTTTAGTTTACTAAATTGCAATTTAAAATTTCCCGCTAAGTGTCCTGTTGAAAACGTCGCGGAATGATGACGTGTACGCGTGACGTCACGGAATGTTAGGAAATATTAGCGCTGCGCACACACACAGCTAAAAGTCGTCTGCTTTAACGGCATAATTACACAGTATTTTGGACATCTGTGTTGCTGAATCTTTTGCAATTTGTTCAATTAATAATGGAGAAGTCAAAGTAGAAAGATGGAGATGGGAAGCTTTAGCCGTTAGCCACGCAAACACACGGTGATTCCTTGTTTAAAATTCCCGGAGGTGAAACTTTCCTATGGATCAGAGCGGTCAAGCGAACATGGTTCCCGACCAAATGTCAACCAGCAGTTTTCGGTGAGAAAATTGTGGTAAAAAGTCGCCACTTACCGGAGATCAGCTGAGCTTTTACCGTCCGTACAGCTGCCGTCGACTTCCATCAGACACTGGCCTCAAAACACCCGTGGACAAACCCCTCCGACTATCAGGTACTATTAAACTCACTAAAACACTAGCAGCATAATAGAAAGACAAGGGATTTCCCAGAATGATCCTAGTAAATGTGTCTAAAAACATCTGAATCCGTCCCAATGCAATCGCGTATTATTATTTTTTAACTTGATTTTTTTTTTTTTCTAGCCCTTCGCTATCAATATCCTCAAACACGAATCTTTCATCCTTGCTCAAATTAATGGGGAAATTGTTGTTTTCTCGGTCGGAATAGCACTTTTTGTTGGAGTCTCCCATTAAAAACAATGTGAATATGTGAGGAGCCTTCAACGGGTGACGTCATCGTCAGCGACTTCCGGTAAAGGCAGGGCTTTTCTGTTAGCGACCAAAAGTTGCAAACTTTATCGTCGATATTCTCTGCTAAATCCTTTCAGCAAAAATATGGTAATATCACGAAATGATCAAGTATGACACATAAAATGGACCTGGTATGCCCGTTTAAATAAGAAAATCTCATTTCAGTAGGCCTTTAATAATGTTGACAAAATAATACAATGATAGTATGTACAATATGTTACTGCATACATCAGCAGACTAATAATAGGGAGCATATGTTTGTTTACATGTATGTTCACTATTTTATTTAAGGACAAACTTACAAAAATAAACATACCGTATTTCCTTGAATTGCCGCCGGGTATATAGTATGCGCCTGCCTAGAATTACCGCCGGGTCAAACTCGTTTCGCAAAATATTATTTTTATTAGCGCATGTCTACAATTTTCCCGCCGGGTCAAACTCATTTCGCCAAATAATTAGCATATGCCTAGAATTTCCGCCGGGTGGAACTCGTCACGTCACGGGTGACACTTCACCTGTCATCATTTTCGAAATGGAGGAGGCTGATTTCAATAATTTGAAATCGCATAAAGGGAAGAAGATTAAGAGCTTTTCAGTAGGATTTAAGGTCCAAGCTATTGAATATGCTAAAAAGAACAGTAAGCAGCTATGTTTTATTAATATACCGTAGCTGCGTGTGTCAAATATGAGTCATTAAATGACTCTCGCCTCCTGTTTGTAGAGGGCGCTAGTGATCCTTCTTGCGACAACTCGGCTGCAGAAGAAGTGACAGCAAGCAGCAAGCAGCAAGAGTGAGCAGCGATCGTTTATTTTTTCCTCTCGCATGCACTTTTAACATGGAGGATTACATATCTAAAATAAAACAGTTTTCTAAATTGGACTTTCAATCAAAGCAGGGGGTAATAAAGGAAGATCTCCATCGAAACAGGGATGCTTTTAAAACTGAAGACAGATAAAGAAGACTTCTATAAACAAGTTATCTATGCTTTTGATCAGAATGAGCTGCGCATGAACTTCATTTATATGTAAAGGTAAGACCATAATAATGTTTTTTTATTAAATTTGCTTTTCATGATGGTGTTCTTACATCACACTCAAATTTATAAGCGCAGGCCTAAATTTACCGCATGCCTTTGGTAAGCGCCGGAGTGAGAAGAGGTTTTAAATTAATTAGCGCCCCGGCAGCAATTCAAGGAAACACGGTATGTTTAATGTACCCTAACATGTTTTGTTAAAATAAAGCCATTAATGACATTTTTTGTGGTCCCCTTTGTTTAGAAAAGTACCAAAATATTTTGATACCGGTACCAAAATATTGGTATCGGGAAAACAATACAATGTTCCCAAATAACTTTTCTGACTCAAACCTTTGCTATTTTGACATGTCATAAATCACTATTGTTTTTCCCCTTCATCATGTGCGGGTTCGGTCAATTGGCAAAAAGCATGGAAGCCACGGGACGATGTCGGCGCATTTGTGCGTCTCAGGTTTCACTCGTCCACCGCAGAACTATTCGGATTCGGACCACGCTGTCAGGTCGCCGCCGTGTAATGTGGTATCGCTGGAGTTTTCACACATTTCTTGAATATGTCATTGCAGAAGTTGCTATGGTGTTCATACCGCAACCGTCCATGGAGTTCAATCTCAAGAAAGGTCTCAGGTTTAAGAATGCGGAGGAGGATACGCATCATTAAATACATCTACACTTATTTTACAGTCTGTTTGCTCCAACAGTGACACATGACATGATTCAAGACGTGTTTTTCCTCACGGAGGAAGGAAGGAATCTTGAGTTTTGCAAAGAAGGCGAACGACGGCAGAGTGTTTAAATGTGTTTGTTGTCGCTATGAGACTTTGTACCACAGTGAGGTCATGGTATGGTCTATAATCTGCACAAAGTACGAGAAAAAGGGACCAAAAATGTGCAGTACTAAAACTCTGTCGTGAACATTATCTCTAAATTGATATACCGTATTTTTCGGACTATAAGGCACATATGACAGTCGCTCGCCATGGTGCGGGTTCCCTGGACCATCAAGGAAGGACATTGCTTTCGAGCAGGTTTGACTCTTGATTATTTTTTTCAAATAAAGAAAGTCTTTTGCGCCGTCGTTGCTCCCACTGCTCGCTCCTCCGTGTCGCTCTTCAGCCGGCCGCGTCTTCCTCTTGCTCTTTGTCACTTCCGCTCTTTAGGCACTGATGCGGGCTGTCCAACTCCTTCCGCCCCCTTCTCCCCTTTTATACATTGCGAGGAGATACATTGATTGTGTCAGGGTGCGTGATCCACACACCTGATCTTGCCTGCGGCATCGCTCCCGGCACGCCCCGCCTTGTCGCCCACTCGACTTCTCCGCCTCCTCAGTCTTGGGCCGGGCTCCAACATGCCCTGCCGCTCTGTCGGCCTGTCGGCTCCGCCTCTCTACAGCACACTTAAAAGCTTTTCATTTTCTCAAAAATCGACAGTGCGCCTAATTTACGTAATAATTCTGGTCGTGCTTACCGACCTTGAAGCCATTTGATTTGGTACATGGTGTAATGATAAGTGCGACCAGTAGATGGCAGTCGCACATAAGAGATAAAGTTCAAGTTAAAGTACCACTGATAGTCACGCACACATGAGGTGTGGTGAAAATACCCTCTGCATTTGACCTATCCCCTTGTTCCACCCCCTGGGAGGTGAGGGGAGCAGTGAGCAGCAGCGGTGGTTCGTGCTCAGGAATCATTTTGGTGATTTAACCCCCAATTCCAACCCTTGATGCTGAGTGCCAAGCAGGGATGGTAATGGGTCCAATTTTTTAAGTCTTTGGTATGACATGTAGACTGCAATATGACGCCAGTAAACAACACCAAAACTTAAGATGTTCCATTGAGAAAATGGAACATTACACACAGCGCTCAAAAATCTGTCAAAATGTTTTAGTGCGACTTTAAAGCCGCACTGCTTGAAGGAATGTCGGCCCATTACGGCTACCTTAATTAGAGATACAAGTATTATTATGGTGTGTGTATAATGACCGCAAAATGGCACCTATTAGCAGACATTATTTGGCGTTTTTTTTCGCGATGTTATGCAAAACCAACTTTTCTTACTCTCTGGTACCTGCTGAGTGTATTTGAGATCTGCATAAGTCTCGAAAATTTCCGCACATCCGCCACTGTAGTCCTTGTCGATGCCATAGTTCAGGGGTAGGGATCCTATTGCTCTCGAGCCAGATGTGGCTCTTTTGATGACTGCACCTGGCTCTCAGATAAATCCTAACTGATGTTGCTTAACACGATAAGTAATTAATAATTCCGCCGGTAATCACAGTATTGAAAATTACGTTCAAAATATAAAACATTCTCATGCATTTGAATCCATCCATCCGTTTCTATCGCAGCTGTTCAAGAAGTCGCATTAAAGGTTAAAAGTATTTTATTTGCTTTCGGTTAGCTTCAGAATAACAAAGTAATTAAAAATAATAAGAGACTTATTATACTCTAAAAATGTTGGTCTTACTTAAAAATAAATGCATTTAGTTGGTGTAATCAGGGAAAGTCGAAATAAAAGAGGAGGCGTAGAATTCTCTTGTCAGAGCGTGGGACGACACTGTACAAGGGTGCAGGTCTGCGGGTTTCTCCTCATTGAGCTAAATTGAATCCTGTCTCTGTTTAATTCCTTGCTTCTTGTCTGTTTAATAGATGTCATCATTGTTTGAACCTGACAGTTGCATTCTGTGTTAAAAATATTGTACGGCTTTAAAATACATTCTAAAATATTTAACTTTCATGGCTTTCTCAGCCAAAAAGGTTCCCGACCCCTGCTATTGTTGATAAGCTTCTTCTTTTTCTCTGTCTTCTTGTTATGGGATATTCATCCTCCGCTGTTGCCATTTCTAATATAAAATTGTGTAAAGTTCTTATTAGGGCTAGGCGATATATGGAATATACTCGATATATCACGGGTTTGTCTCTGTGCGATATAGAAAATGACTATATCGTGATATTCGAGTATAAGTTGTCACGCAGTTTGTTTTAGCTGCGGGCTTTAGACTACAGGCATTTCTCACTCTTTCTTGTCTCTCCTTCTCACAGAGACACAAAACAAGCGCACCTTTTTACACACGTCACAAACTGTCGCCCGTGCAATGTCAAACGCTCTCGCAGATCGCAGAGCATAGAGGCAGCGGCATGGGTTAGCTGTGATGCTAGCGGAGAGGTGCGAGTGGTAATACGAGAGAATGAAGGTGCGAATCTGGTAACAAATGAAGGAAGAATTCATTCCCAAGAAAAACAGCAGGGGGTCCATTTTCTGGCGGTGGTTTGGCTTCAAGCGGTAAGATGTTGAACAGACAACCGTAATATGTCAAGTATGCGGCAAAAGCGTCTTATAATCTGGTGTGCCCTATTGTCCGGAAAATACGGTAATTAAATAAACTGCTTTTTAAATTGCAGTCTTGACGCAGGAATATGCATGGTATCATCATACAAAAGTTGATACTTGTGGTGTCCCGAGACAATTTCATCACTTGCTATACCGATTTTGGAGCTTTAAGTATTGGCTGATACCGCAATTATTCCGATGAGATATCAGCACGAATCATAGTACTGTCCATACTTGTATTATTTTACAGTGCAAAATGTTAGAACATGTTTGATCAAGTTAAATTACACCGAGAACAATGGTAGGTTTGAAATACACTAATATTATTAGTGTATTTCTGTTGTTGTTGACTTTGGACTTATCGGCTGCACGACATCAAGGCCGCGGAACAGAGACATGCGGCAGGCTTACACACACACACACATGCATCCACAAAAATATACGCCACACACACATACTTCACCCCCAATCCATCGCCCTCAACGCAAATCCCATAGGGGTGATGGAAGAATGGGCAGTGCCTGAAAGTTGCAGCCTGCCACCATGACCCCGCACTCCCTCCCCTCTGTTGCTAGATATCTCGAGATGTACGTTGTAATATGTATATGTGCTTTGCTATGGAGGTTTTTTTCCCACTCCTGACTGGGCCACCTTAGGAGCCCAGTCTAGATTGTATTTATTTACTCATCCTTCCCAGCATTTACTTTTTTCCCCATCTTTTACGGGGGCGCCTTGTGGCTATCCATCAGCGTTTCTGTTTTGTAACTCTGTACACTGTTTGTCTGTATAATCTTGAACAGGTTTGTGCTGAAAACAAAGTTTTGTTGTACTTGTGCAATGACAATAAAGACCTATAGTGACAGTGAAGTGTTAATTTATGTTTGCCAAAACCGAGTAGTCTCGAAAATTCATTAAATTAAGCTTGTGACACGGTAAATTGAATAGAATAAAATAGACTTTATCATCATTATATTTGCATACAACGAGATGAAAGACTCCAACTTAAGGTGCGGTTGTGGGAACAAATATGGGGTAAAATAAATAACACGAGGTAATAAAGGAAAAACTAACAATTGAA
Source organism: Nerophis ophidion (assembly GCF_033978795.1). NCBI lineage: Eukaryota > Metazoa > Chordata > Actinopteri > Syngnathiformes > Syngnathidae > Nerophis > Nerophis ophidion. The sequence goes on along the minus strand of NC_084631.1, from coordinate 32,576,482 downwards.
ATAAACAGACTACTATCCAATAAAAATGACAAGCAATCCGGTACAATATACAAAACACTATAGAAATACAAAATACTGTACAATATACAGAACAAGACAAGAGTACCGAAGTAATAAATAACAATCAGTGTCGGACGTATTGCACTGGAAGGGTAGTATTGCACAGTAGGGTATTAGGGCAGGATTTTGTATAGGGGTAAATTATTATTATTATTATAAGTTGGAGTTCAACATGGTGACAGCTCTGGGAAAAAAGCTGTCTCTGAGCCTGTTTGTTCTGGCTCTGATGCACCAGTAGCGCCTGCCCGATGGTAGCAGGTGGAACAGGTGGTAGCCAGGGTGTGTGCTGTCTTTGGTGATGTTTTTTGCTTTCTTGAGGCAACAGGAGTTATGTAAATCCTTCAGGTAGGGGAGGGGGCAGCCGAGGATTTTTTGTGCAGACTTTATGACCCTCTGAATCGCCTGTTTGTCTGCTTCAGTGCAGCTAGCGTACCACACTGTTATGCAGTACGTAAGCAGTCTCTCGACAGCCAAGCAATAGAAGGTCACCATCAGCTGCCTCTCCAGTCTGTTCTTCCTCAGCACCCTCAGGAAGTGGAGTCTCCGCTGGGCCTTCCAAATGACCACAGTTTTATTTTGGGTCCAGGACAAGTCAGCAGATATGAGGGTGCCGAGGAACTTGAAGGAGCTGACTCTCTCCACCTCCTCGCCGTTGATGTAGAGTTTTGAATGATGTGGACACATTTGTTACCAGATCTTTTCTAATACGCTTCCGCTTAGGAGACTTTTTTGTATGAGACATATGTAACAATAATTATTTCGTATTTTAGGCCGCAATATTGTTCAATTGAATACACTTTGTACTGTAGGTACAGCATATTAGCCGATTACGTATGGCAATGGCATATTTCCTTAAGTTAACACAATAAAAGCTTTCTAAAGCTACAGTAGGCTTCACAAGTCACCCAGAAAACAAACAGCATTAGCACAACGTTTGTAAACTATTAACACTGTGTTACTTAAGCCACAGAATCAATGACCAATACGACTAGCTTAAACTAAAAAATAAAAAAGGTACATTTAATTGTGAAAGATGGCCACATTTGCAACTATAATACATCCATCCATCCATTTTCTACCGCTTATTCCCTTTTGGAATAAGCGGTAGAAAATGGATAACGTTTAGTTAAACGTGCCTGTTCAGTTATGTTTCTAACGAGCATTTACTGTATTTGTCCAAGAAATATTAACATTTTAGTGGCAGGAAGAAATAGAGTTGGGCAATACGACTGAAAACCGTATCAGGATACAAATGTCAATATAGATCATTATTAATACTGTTAATGACCTGTGAAAAATAAGCAGCAGGAGATTTTTTTATTTAAAATTCAACATTCCTGTCATCAATGAATCAAACCTCTTAAAATAACGGTGCAGAAATGCAGAAATAAGGATCGTCTTGGACCCAGATGGGGGGAAAAAAAACACTTCACTTGTAAATGTATGGACACCTGCAGTGAGCAAACTTGTCCACAGGATGGCAGCATAGTTAAAGTACCAATGATTGTCACGCAAACACTAAGTGTGGTGAAATTTGTCCTCTGCATTTGACCCATCCCCTAGATCACCCACTGGGAGGTGAGGGGAGCCGTGAGCAGCAGCAGTAGACACGCCCAGGAATCATTTTTGGCGATTCAACGTCCAATTCCAACCCTTGATGCTGAATGCCAAGCAGGGAGGTAATGGCTCCCGGTTTTATAGTCTTTGGTAAATTAAAAAAAGGTAAATTTAATAGCGAAAAATGGCCACATTTGCAACTATAATACAATAGTTAGTTAGTACATGCCTGTTCAGTTATGTTTACAACAGGACCAGAAATATTCATATTTCAGTGGCTGCAATACAGCTGAAAACCGTATCACCATATACGTGTCAGTATAGATCATTATTAATAGTGTTTAAGACCTGTGGAAAATAAGCAGCAGGAGATTTCTTATTTAAAATGTAACATTCCTGTCATCAATGAACCAAACCTCTACAAATGAAAGTGCACAAATAAGGATTGTCATGGACCCAGATGGGGGGGGGGGGGGGGGGGGGGAGCACTAAACTGTAAATGTAAGGACACCTGCCGTGAGTTAACTTGTCCACAAGATGGCAGCATAGTTAAATTAAAGTTAAAGTGTGGTGAAATGTGTCCTCTGCATTTGACCCACCACCCTTGATCACCCCCTGGGAGGGGAGGTGAGGGGAGCAGTGAGCAGCAGCGGTGTCAATATAGATCATTATTAATAATATTTATGATCCGTGGAAAATAAGCAGTAGGATATTTTTTTATTAAAACGTAACTTTCATGTCAACCATGGACAACAATCAATGAACCAAACCTCTTAAAATAAAGGTGCACAAATAGGGATTGTCATGGAACCAGATTTTTAAAAAAAAAGAAAAAAAAATCTAACCAAAAAAAAAAATAGCACTTCACCTGTAAATGTAAGGACACCTGCAGTGAGCAAACTTGTCCACAAGATAGCAGCATAGTTGAGGTAAAGCACCCATGACAGTCACACACACACTAGGCGTGGTGAAATGTGTCCTCTGCATTTGACCCATCCCCTTGGAGGTGAGGGGAGTAGTGAGCAGCAGCCGTGCCCGGGAATCATTTTTGGTGATTTAACCCCCAATTCCAACCCTTGCAGGGAGGTAACAGGTCCCATTTTTATAGTCTTTGGTATGACTCGGCCGGGGTTTGAACTCACGACGTACCCATCTCAGGGCGGACACTCTAACCACAAAGCCACTGAGTCGGTTATGAAACAATATATATTTGATATTTTAGTCCGCAATAGTGTTCAATTGAATACATTGAGCCGATGTATTCAAATTCTAGACAGCACCGACACTCAACAACACATCATTTGCAGACTATAATTACTGGTTTGCAAAAAAATATTTTTAACCCAAATAGGTGAAATTAGACAATCTCCCACGGTCATACTTGCCAACCTTGAGACCTCCGATTTCGGTAGGTGGTGGGTGGGGGGCGTGGTTAAGAGGGGAGGAGTATATTTACAGCTATCCATCCATCCATTTTATACCGCTTATTCCCTTTGGGGTTGCGGGGGACGCTGGTGCCTATCTGAGCTACAATCGGGCGGAAGGCGGAGTACACCCTGGACAATTCGCCATCTCTTCACAGTATGTGTAGAAATCTTTATTTATAATTGAATCACTTGTTTATTTTTCAACAAGTTTTTATTTATTTTTATATATTTTTTTCCAAATAGTTCAAGAAAGACCACGACAAATGAGCAATGTTTTGCACTGTTATACAATTTAATAAATCAGAAACTGGTGACATAGTGCTGTATTTTACTTCCTTATCTTTTTTTTTCAACCAAAAATGCTTTGCTCTGATTAGGGGGTACTTGAATTAAAAAAAATGTTCACATGGGGTACATATCTGAAAAATGGTTGAGAACTACTGCTCTAAAAGCCGTAGATGTTATTGTCACATATGCATGCACAGTAGATGGCAGTACTGTCCTGTTTAAGAGTGTCACAAAATTGCTGTTTACGGCAGACGAACGGTACACGAAAACGTGACTGCTGTTGTTGTGTGTTGTTGTCACGTTGGGAGGACGTTAATGAAACTGCCTAACAATAGACCCACGTAATAAACCCAGAACTCGCCCTTGATCATTCTACAGTTATAACGTCATTGGGCAGGCAATCTATTTATATTGTGGGAAAGCGGACGTGAAAACAGGCTGTTGACACGTCACTCGGGTCTGCATGGAGCCGCAGGGGGCGTGGTCTCCAGCTTCGCCTGAATTTCGGGAGAAAATTTGTCCCGGGAGGTTTTCGGGAGAGGCGCTGAATTTCGGGAGTCTCCCAGAAAATCAGGGCGGGTTGGCAAATATGCCCACGGCACACTAGCATGCCGCGGCACAGTGGTTGAAAAACACTGCATTATTCAATTCGAGGTGTGGGGTTTTTTTCTACCTCAACCGGAATAAGCTGGTGTCTCTTGTATTTGTCGCCATCTAGTGGAGAGCAAAATACCTCAGGTGCATGTAGTTCTATTTAACAACCATAGGGGTCACTAGAACCCATTTCATGAGAGCCAAGAACCCCCCTGGCTGTCTGGTACTGTTGATTAAACAATAATAATTATTATTTAATAATAAATTTAAAAAAGGCATATCAAATATGACTTACTTCACCGATTGTTATGTATTTATTTATTTTCATTGTGATTACAATGAAATATATTGTGAATAAATTGAGAACAGGAAGTGAACAAAAGTTTATGTGACTCTCATGTAAAAGAAAAGGGGTATGATTAAATAAGCTCTGCTTCTCCCTACTCCTTTTCGAACATGCTGAAAAGAGAAACTGAAAATGGTGATGTATCCTGTTATACGGTTGCATGTTCCAAATGAACTCAAACTCAAACTGCATTTCAGGTAATGACCACCAGATGTCGCCACAGTGCGTTCATAGAAAGGGGAGGAATTCCACTCTTTAATAATGAAAGAAAGTAAGCCAAGTCGTTTTTATAGTGAGCCAATAAACATGATTTGATTGTCCAGACTCTGGTGGTGCAACATGATTAAAATAGATGCATTTATTTCATGTTTTACATGATAACTTCCATATTGTATCTATGTAGTGAGCATTTAGAGCAGCAGGTACTAAAAGTGTCTTTTCTTTGCTCTTTAGGGGGCTGTCCGTGCAGGATGCCATCATTACACCTCAACCCACCCCCATGCATCCCTCGACTGGGTTGACATTTTTTCCCCCTTAGATTGCGCACGTACCCACCACCCCCACACCTTCTGTGAGGCAGCTTTTTTTTGGGCCCCGGCAGTTCCTCGCTGTGCCGGCCTGGGAAAAGGAATAAGGGAGCGAGAAGAGAGGAGGCATCGGGACCATGGATTCTCTTTCGGTCTTGCTGAAGTCCTGGGTGCTGCTGCAGACGCTGTGCCTGGTTCTGGCCCAAGTGGTGAGTGGACCGGGATACACCTGCGTTCTTTAGAAGGGATATTATGTAAGGGTGGAGTTGGAATTATTAAACCCTAACCTGATGTGGGTCCTAAAGAACGAAATGTATTTCTAAGGACAAAATTAACACTTTGGGATTTTTGTCTTCAACACTCATTTTTCTTCTTGGTGGAGGTGTTTCATGACATTTGTCCCAAAAAAAAAAAAGTTCAAAACGCTTTAGTTTTTTCAGTGAAACTCCACTCAGACAGAACAAACTTTGACCACGAGGTGTGAGAGTCCTTAGTCAAACTGACACCCATACGTTATCTCCTGGATGCTTTCAGACCGAAGGATTTGTTTTATTTTGAACACACGAAAAATCGTATAAAAAAAGACAGTCTCACCTGGACTGGCAGAGATGAAATTCCAAAAAAGAGGGGGTTTAGGTTTAGGTGTGGGTTGTGCCAGTCTTAGGACCCCTCCTTCCAACATTCCCCCTCTGTCCTTTGTACTGCACCTCCATGCATGTTGTATCATATGCAGGCGGCACTCCAAAAAAAATAGAAGATCCTGCAAAAGTCCATTCATATCTGATATAAACTTATTTCATACAAAGTGAAATATTTCCAAATATTTCTTACAATATTGTTTGTGTTTTTTAGATGTTTTTAATATGAGGTAACAAAGCCATATTAATCAAAATGATACCAAAAGAAGCCTTGAAATATATTGAGTAGCATCATGTGTTTACCATGAATTGATTTTCGTGGACCCCGACTTAAACAAGTTGAAAAACTTATTTGGGTGGTCAATTGTACGGAATATGTACTATACTGTGCAGTCTACTGATACAAGTTTCAATCAATCAGTGTGTCAGACATAGTGTCCACCTTAGTGACCGTGTGAGCAGCTTTGATTGCTCCAAAACCACTTTTTAACTTCAATGGTGAATGAAGAGTAATCTGTTAAATCTTCTAATAATGTCACCTTGTAAATCTAATTGCAACCTTTACATCCATATTCATTATGAGTTCCACCTGTTTTCAATTGTTTTCTTCCAAACTAGCACACATTTTTAACAACCTTCCCAGAATGTCTTCATGATTATGTGACCTGCATTTTTTTAGAGTTAGAGGCACTCAATAATAATACTTTACTGAGTGTTTTTTTAAGCATATTTAAAAGTTTTATGTGTTTTGATATTGACATGGAATGATGATAATACCATACCCGTGCCAACTTTATAGGTAAAGCCCCTTTAAAGACAACCAAAAAAGGCTGTACACCACAAATAAATACAGGCAAAGGACAGACTAAAAAAATAACATTTTAAACAGAGGTAAAATACACACACATATGTGTGTGTGTATATATATATACATATATATATATATATATATATATATATATATATGTATATATATATATATATATATATATATTCATACATACATATAGTGTGTGAATATGAGTGTGAAGGTTGTCTGTCTATCTGTGTTGGCCTTGCGATGAGGTGGCGAACTGTCCAGGGTGTACCCCACCTTCCGCCCGATTGGAGTTAAGATAGGCGCCAGCGCCCCCCGCAACCCCAAAAGGGAATAAGTGGTAGAAAATGGATGGATGGACATACATACACACACACTTGTATATATACATATACACACATACATATGCACATAGAAAAAGCAATGACTAATAATGACTAAATTGCTGAACTTTCAGAGAGGCCCACCTGGACCCCAAGGCCAGGCAGGCCCACCAGGCCCCTCTGGAACTCCCGGGTCGGACGGCATCGATGTGAGTACCACCACCACCCACCACCACCAGCAACTTTGTCACAAAGAGCATCATTGTGCTGCACTAGAGTGCAGTACTGCAGGTTTACCAGCAGAGGGGGGTGTTCATGCAAACACAGGGCTACAAAAAGAGCTCTGTTCCTCAGCAGAGAGAGGGGTCTTTCAGGAGGCAGACTCAAGGAAGGGGGTCTGGGTTTGTGTCACGGTCATGTGATGAGTTTAAATTCATTTATAGACAAGTTTTCCAAACACGCATATGAACAAGCAGAAATTGTATTTAAGCATAGACGCCACAGAACACATCTTTGTTTGGCAAATGTGTACATTGATTACTTTATCGATGATGTCATCCTTTGTATGCAGGGAGACAAAGGTGCTCCTGGATCACCTGGTCCACCTGTAAGTATTGTCCGCCTTTTTATTCCTAATGAGTTCATTAAAAAAGTAATGATGATAATTTATGGTATTATTTGTTGTTAATAGGGTCAAAAGGGAGAGCCGGGAGAGCCGGGTCGTGATGGAGCACCAGGAGAGAACGGCATCGATGTAAATAAACACAAAGTTTTATTTCTTCCCCGGGACTTTTTTGTTAAGTTACGTGACTTTTGAGTTACGCAATTTATGGCGGCGGGTAGTTATTGCACAGCCATGTTTTGACGGATGTTTTGTATCCCAGCTTGGCCCGCTGTAAAAGAAGGCGAGTTGGTGGCGGTAAAATGTTGTAACTTGTCGGGTAAAATAATAAGCGCTGTCTATTGTGAGCAAAACTTCGGGTTTTTTATGAGGCATTCGTCTTAAATTAACTGGTAACGATAAAACGTCTACAAGGGTTTTTTTTCCCCCAGGCTGGCAGAAGTCGATATTATGTCTTTCATAAGGTTTTAAGAATTATTAGATGAGTAAATAAATAAAACAAGTAAATTAAATAGATTAATTTATTACATAATTAAAAAAATGAATACATTTATTAAATAAATTAATTAACTGGTAACGATTAGAAGTCTACAATGTTTTTTTTCTCCCCCAGGCTGGTGGAAATCCATTTAATGTGTTTCGTAGGGTTTTAAGAATGAAAAAAATAGTAAATTAAGTTAATACATTTAACTAATTACACAAATTAGAAAATGTATAAATTAAAAAAAATGAATTGATTAGATAAATTAATTGACTGGTAACAATGAAAAATCTGCAGAGTTTTTTTCCCAGTTTGTATTTCATAAGGTTTTAAGAATTATTAGATGAGTAAATAAATAAATCAAATAATCAGTTAAGTAAATAAATTAATTTATTACATAATTTAGAAAATTAATACATTTAGTAAATAAATTAATTAACTGGTAACGATTAGAAGTCTACAAGGGTTTTTTTTCACCCAGGCAGGTGGTAATCGATTTTATGTGTTTCGTAGGGTTTTAAGAATGAAAAAAAAAGTTAATTAAATTAATACATTTAACTAATTACACAAATTTGAAAATTAATAAATGTAAAAAAAAATGAATTGATTAGATAAATTAATTGACTGGTAACAATGAAAAATCTGCAGGGTTTTTTTTCCCAGTTTGTCTTTCATAAGGTTTTAAGAATTATTAGATGAGTAAATAAATAAATAAAATAATCAGATAAATAAATAAATACATTTATTACATAATTTAGAAAATGAATACATTTATTAAATAAATTAATTAACTGGTAATGATTAGAAGTCTACAAGGTTTTTTTTTCCGCCCAGGCTGGTGGAAATCGATTTTATGTGTTTCGTAGGGTTTTAAGAATGAAAAAAAAGTAAATTAAATTAATACATTTAACTAATTACACAAATTAGAAAATTAAAAAATGTAAAAAAAGATTAATTGATTAGATAAATTAATTGACTGGTAACAATGAAAAATCTGCAGGGTTTTTTTCCCCAGTTTGTCTCTCATAAGGTTTTAAGAATTATTAGATGAGTAAATAGATAAATAAAATAATCGGTTAAGTAAATAAATACATCTGTTACATAATTTAAAAAATTAATATATAAATTAAATAAATTAGTTAACTGGTAACGATTGAAAGTCTACAAGTTTAATTTCCCCCAGGCTGGTGGAAATCAATTTATTGTGTTTGATGGGGTTTTAAGACAAAAACATTTTTTTTAATTAAATAATTCAATTAATACATTTGAGTAATTACACAAATTAGAAAATTACTAAATGTAAAGAAAATATTTGATTAGATAAATTAGTTGACTGGTAACAATTAAAAGCCTGCAGGGTTTTTTTCCCCAGTTTGTCTTTCATAAGGTTTTAAGAATTATTAGATGAGTAAATAAATAAATGCAATAATCAGTTAAGTAAATAAATTAATTTATTACATAATGTAGAAAATTAATACATTTATTAAACAAATTAATTAACTAGTAACGATTAGAAGTCTACAAGGTTTTTTTTTCCCCCCAGGCTGGTGGAAATCGATTTAATGTGTTTCGTAGGGTTTTAAGAATGAAAAAAAAAGTAAATTAAATTAATACATTTAACTAATTACACAAATTTGAAAATTAATAAATTAAAAAAAATGAATTGATTAGATAAATTAATTGAGTGGTGACAATGAAAAATCTGCAGGGTTTTTTTCCCAGTTTGTCTTTCATAAGGTTTTAAGAATTATTAGATGAGTAAATAAATAAATAAAATAATCAGATAAATAAATAAATACATTTATTCCATAATTTAGAAAATTAATATATAAATTAAATAAATTAGTTAACTGGTAACGATTGAAAGTCTACAAGTTTTTTTTTCCCCAGGCTGGTGGAAATCAAGTTGATGTGTTTCATAGGGTTTTAAGAATAAAAAAAATATTTAAATGAAATAATTCAATTAATACATTTGACTAATTACACAAATTAGAAAATTACTAAATGCAAAAAAAATAATTGATTAGATAAATTAATCTGCAGGTTTTTTTTCCCAGTTTGCCTTTCATAAGGCTTTAATAATTATTAGATGAGTAAATAAATAAATACAATAATCAGTTAAGTAAATAAATACATTTATTACATAATTTAGAAAATGAATACATTTATTAAATAAATTAATTAACTGGTAACGATCAAAAGTCTAAAAGTTTTTTTCCCCTAGGCTGGTGGAAATTGACTTAATGTGTTTAATAGGGTTTTAGGAATAAAAAAAAAATCTAAATTAAAGAAATATATTAATAAATTATAACATGTAAAAAAAATGAATAATTATATAAATTAATTGACTGGTAACAATGAAAAGTCTGCAGGTTTTTTTCCCAGTTTGTTTTTCATAAGGTTTTAAGAAATATTAGATGTGTAAATAAATAAATACAATAATCAGTTAAGTAAATAATTACAATTATTACATAATTTAGAAAATGAATACCTTTTTTAAATAAATTCATTAACTGGAAACGATCAAAAGTCTACAAGTTTTTTTCCCCCAGGCTGGTGGAAATTAATTTAATGTGTTTAATAGGGTTTTAGGAATAAAAAAAAAATCTAAATTAAAGAAATATATTAATACATTTAACTAATTACACAAATTTGAAAATAAATACATGTAAAAAAAAATGAATTGATTAGATGAATTAATTAACTGGTAACAATGAAAAGTCTACATGTTTTTTTTCCCCAGGCTGGTGGAAATTGATTTAATGTGTTTAATAGGGTTTTAGGAATAAAAAAAATATCTAAATCGAAGAAATATATATTAATAAATGTAACTAATTACACAAATTAGAAAATGAATACATGTAAAAAAAAAATGAAATGATCAGATTAATTAATTGACTGGTAACAATGAAAAGTCTACAGGTTTCTGGTGAAAGTCGATTGAATGTTTTCCATATGGTTTTAAGAATAAACAAATATGTAAATAAAATTATTAAATTAATAAATGTAACTGCGATGAGGTGGCGACTTGTCCAGGGTGTACACTGCCTTCCGCCCGATTGTAGCTGAGATAGGCGCCAGCTTCCCCCGCGACCCCGAAAGGGAATAAGCGGTAGAAAATGGATGGATGGATGGAATAAATGTAACTAATTACACAAATTAAAAATGTATAAATGTAAAATAATGAATTATTTGGATAAGCTAATTAACTGGTAACAATGAAAAGTTTACAGGGTTTTTTTCCCAGTTAGGTGGAAGTCGATTTAATGTGTTTCATAGGGTTTTAAGAATTAATAGATACATAAATAAAATGATTGAATAGTTAAATTAAAAAATTGAAGTAAATACACAAATTAGAAAATGTATAAATGTAAAATAATGAATTAATTGGATGAGCTAATTAAATGGTAACAATGAAAAGTTTACAGGTTTTTTTCCTAGTTTGGTGAAAGTCGATTTAATGTGTTTCATAGGGTTTTAAGAATTAATATATAAATAAATAAAATGATTGAATAGTTAAACTAATAAATTGAAGTAATTACACAAATTAGAAAATTAATAAATTAAAAAAAAGGGAATTAATTAGACAAATGAATTAACTGGTAACAATGAAAAGTCTAGAGGGGTTTTTTCTACAGTTTGGTGAAAGTTGATTTAATGTGTTTCATAGGGTTTTAGGAATAAACATATGTGTAAACAACATTATTGAAGGTTTTAAAAAATAAATAAATACAATTAATTAATCACAAAATAAAGAAAATAAATAATACCATAAATTAATAAATTAATTAATCAACTGGTAACAATAAACAGTCTAAAGGTTGTTTTTTTCACGTGTTGGTGGAAGTCGATTTAATGACTTTCATAAGGTTTTAAAAATTATTAGACGAGTAAATAAATAAATGAAATAGTCAGTTAATTAAATACATTAATTCATTAGATAATTTAGAAAATGTATACATTCATTCAATAAATTAATGAACTGGTAACGATTAAAGGTTTACAAGGTATTTTTTTTCCCAGGCTGGTGGAAATGTATTTAACGTGTTAAATAGGGTTTTAAGAATAAAATAATATATACATTTAAAAAATATAATAATAAATGTAACTTATTACACAAATCAGAAAATTAATACATGTAAAAAAAAAGAGTTGATTAGATAAATTAATTTGACTGGTAACAATGAAAAGTCTACAGGTTTTTTTCCCAGTTTGATGAAAGTCGATTTAATGTGTTTCATAGGGTTTTAAGAATAAACAGATATGTAAACAACATTATTGAATAGTTAAATTAATAAATTTAACTAATTACACAAATTAGAAAATTGATCAATTTAAGAAATGAACAATGAAAAGTCTACAGGTTATTTTTTCACAGTTTAGTGAAAGTCGATTCAATGTGTTTACAGGGTTTAAGAATAAATAAATACGTACATTAAATTATTATATAATTAAATTAATAAATTGATATAATTACACAAATTAGAAAAATTCATTAAAAAAAAAATCTATTATTTAGATAAATTAATCAACTGTTAACAATGAAAAGTCCAAAGGGTTTTTCCCCAGTTTGATGAAAGTCGTATTAATGTCTTTCATAAAGGTTTAAAAATAAATAAATAAAATAAGTAAAATAAATGATACCATGAATTAATAAATTAATTAATCAACTGGTTAGAATGAACAGTCCACAAGGGGTTTTTTCACGTGTTGGTGGAAGTCGATTTAATGTCTTTCATAGGTTTTAAAAATACTTTATCAAAAATTAATTAATAAAATAAATAAATAAGATAAATGATAATATGAATTAATAAATTAATTAATCAACTGGTAGCAGTCCACAAGTGTTTTTTTTTCACGTGCTGGTGGAAGTCGATTTAATGTCTTTCATAAGGTTTTAAGAATTGGAATAAATAGACAAGTAAATCAAATTAATTGTATAAATACAATGTAATTATTAAATGCATGACATAATGAACGAATTCATTGAATAAAATGAATTAATTTGATTAATTGAATCAACACAATTGTTTTGAAGGATTCAAAACACTTTAGAGACTCATATGGCTCTAAAGTGATTAACTATTGTTGATGGTGGTAAGCAGAAAGTGCATTGTGGTCACATGCAAACGCAACCACGCACATAAACTGCAAACGCAAGCCGCCTTCAGACCTTGAGCCCGTAATCCTCTTTGGAATCTCAACCTCCAGTTTGTTTCCCAATTACCTTCAGGAACTGTGATTATGTCGATGTCAATTCAAGCATTACCTGCCTTGACCCCCGTGTCTTCCTCTTTTTCCGCCCCTCTTTAGGGTTTGATTGGTGCCAAAGGCGACCGAGGTCCAATCGGAAGCCCTGGGCCAAAGGCAAGTTCTGAACCTTCCAGAACTCACCGAGTAGTCACTCCAGAGGTCCTTGTCAGAGTCTTAGATTATAACCATGCCGCTGATTTATTTAATGATGCTCGTTAAGGTGTTTCAAACTCTTGCTGCTGGGTTATTATATTTAGAACGTTTAAAACAAACAATCCGCTAAGTAACACATTCATGAGTCGTAGAACATTGTAAAAAATGTAAAACACCTCTGAAATGAAATGGAGTTAAAGCAATCTCCTTCAGTAATTACCGTATTTTTCGAACCATAGGGCGCACCGGGTGAAAAGGTGCCTTGCCGATGAGCGGGTCTAGTCAGGTCTTTTTATGTATTGTGATTTTTTTCTAAATATAAAATACTTCCTTGTGGTCTACATAACATGTAATGGTGGTTCTATGGTCAAAATGTTGCATAGATGATGTTTTACAGACCATCTTTAAGCCGCTTTCTGACAGTCACTTCAGTCCTGACCAAAATGGAACATCTCTCTAATAACTAAAGTTCCTTGGGTGAATAATGTAAACTCACTACACCGGTATGTTTTAACGCTTTCATGGCGAGTTCACTGACAGATATAAGTAAGAACTTTACACTACTTTATATTAAAAATGGCAACAGTGGAGGATGAATGTCCCATAACGTGAAGATAGAGAAAAAGATTAAACTTATTGACTACGGCGTCGCCACGGACTACAGTGGCGTACGTGCATGAATTTTCAGGACTTATGCAGATCTCAAATACACATAAGCAGGTACAAGAAGGTAAGAAAAGTTGGTTTTGCATAATATTGTGAAACAAAACGCCAGATTATATGTCCGCTAATAGGTGCCATTTTGCGGTCCTTGTACACACACCGGAGTATTACTTGCATCTCTGACCACGGTAGCCGTAAGCAGCTTCAAAGCCATACTAAAATATTGTTACATATTTTTGAGTGCCGTGTGTTATGGTCTTTATTTTCAATGGAACATTTAAAGTTTGGTGTAGTTTACTGCCGTCATATTGCAGTCTACAGGTATCTCTTATGTGTGACTGCCATCTACTGGTCACACATATTGTTTTATTGTTTAGTCTTTATTTGAAGGGACAATGCACATAAACATTAAGCTCTAAAACAGATATGTTTTGTACCAGATTATAGCTAAATAGCTCATTTCTATCTGCAGTCCCTGGCTACCTAATTTAAAGGGATACAAAAATCATGCAATAAAATTATGACAAGAAAATTGTACTACGGCATGTAATAAAATCAAGAAAAGTCTTGAAATGCACTTTAATGGACACATACTCATTATACAATCCAACCACACCTCAGTTACGTCATCACATTTGTCATCATTTATAAAACAACCATGATTTTAACAGACATACCTCACAATTTACAACAAAAATGCTCTCATGGATAAATATAATACACATTAATTGATGTACCATGAATTGATTTACGTGGACCCCGACTTAAACAAGTTGAAAAACGTATTCGGGTGTTACCATTTAGTGGTCAATTGTGCGGAATATGTACTGTACTGTGCAATCTACTAATACAAGTTTCAATCAATCAATCAATGTGTCAGACATAGTGTCCACCTTAGTGACTGTGTGAGCAGCTTTGATTGCTCCAAAGCCACTTTTTAACTTCAATTGTGAATTGTGACTTTTCAAGTGTGTTGTGATGTCATTCCATTTCCTTTATGGCTTCATATGAAAAGGCTGATATCATTACACCATGGACCAAATAAAATTGCGTCGAGGTCGGTAAGCACAACCAGAATTATTCCGTACATTAGGCACACCAGGTCATCAGGCGCACGGTTAATTTTTGAGAAAATAAAAGGATTTTAAGTGTGCCTTGTAGTCCGAAAAATACGGTACATTTCAATTAAATAAGGGTGGCAATCAGAAATGGTACCGTAATAAATAGTATCTCTTAAGTGTTCTTTGTTGTCAGCTATTGTTCTGTGTCATCTGCAGGGTCAGTCTGGTTTAAGCGGAGAGCCTGGCCGTCCTGTAAGTATGCCTTTGTGCTATATCTACTTTTCATAATAAGATCACTCGCAAATATTCAAGGCTAGCTCTGCTGTGGCGTAAATTAAGCGTTTGGTTCATGCTTGAATGCCTGCCCAGCTGTCCCCTCTTTGGGCGATGAGGTCATCCAGACGTGGCACACTGGCATCTGACAGCCCCTAATTAACTTCCCTAACGACCCTTGTCTATTGATATCATCAACATATCACCACCGGTGTCCTGGGGTTTAGCTGGCTGGGCTGTAACGCCGGCTATAACCACCGGGGAGAGCTCAGTCTCCATCTTGCACAGGGCAAGGCCTTTTTCTCCAGTCATGGTGGGGCAGAGGAGGGGTAGTGAGAGGGACACTCAATTACTTTGTTCCTAATCGCTTGCGAGCCAAATAAAGAACAAATGTAGCTAATTACCCTCCACGTTAACGATACTCGGGCATAACTGAATTAATGCAAGTGGTGTCCCTCTTTTGCACACAGGGAACCGGCCTACCCGGACTTGCTGTAAGTAACTCCGATGCTCACAATTGAGCTTTGTGGTTGTTAGTTGGAACTAATATTGGCTTCTTCTGTCCAGGGTGCTCCAGGGCCAATTGGTCTTCCCGGTAATATCGGACTAATCGGACCAAAAGTAAGTGTTTAAAAAAAAATAAAAAATAGGAGCAAACATGACTGAACTCCAGACTTAACATTGGGATTCTTCTGCTCGGTATAGGGTTTAATGGGACCACCAGGACCTCCGGGACTCCCCGGCCCACCAGGCAAGCCGGTAAGTACAAACCCTTTGTTTTGTGGCTAAATGAGCCAAAGAAAGTAGCAAGTCGAGGGTAATTATTCATGTATCTTTGAAGTGAAAGTCATTATACCAGGGGACCTTCAAGGGTAGGATACGAGCCAGGGGTCTCAAAGTCAATATACCGGAGGTCGAGTCAGGGTGAAGCTCGGCGCACGGAGTATTCATTTCAGACACTCGTTTTAACCACGTGACGACTTTTGTTATTCACTTTTACTGGCACAGGGGTCGGCAACCCGCCCTGATGCGGCTCAGCTGCGTATTTGCCGACCCCCACAATCTTTCCGGGAATTCCCGGATTTCAATGCCTCCTCCAGAAATCTCCCGAGGCTAACATTATCCCATTTCCTCCCTGACATTAATAATGAGGGTGTGCCGTCTTGGTAATGCCCTTAACGTCCTCTATTACATGTCGTCGCGCAGACTTTTACATCATCCATCCATCCATCCATCATCTTCCGCTTATCCGAGGTCGGGTCGCGGGGGCAGCAGCCTAAGCAGGGAAGCCCAGACTTCCCTATCTCCAGCCACTTCGTCTAGCTCTTCCCGGGGGATCCCGAGGCGTTCCCAGGCCAGCCGGGAGACATAGTCTTTCCAACGTGTCCTGGGTCTTCCCCGTGGCCTCCTACCAGCTGGACGTGCCCTAAACACATCCCTAGGGAGGCGTTCGGGTGGCATCCTGACCAGATGCCCGAACCACCTCATCTGGCTCCTCTCGATGTGGAGGAGCAGCGGCTTTACGTTGAGCTCCTCCCGGATGGCAGAGCTTCTCACCCTATCTCTACTTTTACATCATGCTATTTGCAAACCGGTCTGTCACATGCAGTATGTGGAATCTGATAGCACACGTTAGTGACTGCAAGGCATACTTGATCAACAGCCATACAGGTTACACTGAGGGTTGTAATATAAAATACTTTAACACTGTTACTAATATGCACCACACTGTGAACCCACACCGAACAAGAATGACAAACACATTTTGGGAGAACATCCGCACCGTAACACAACATATACACAACAGAACAAATACCCAGAATCCCATGCATTCCTTAACTCTTCCGGGCTACATTATCCACCCCCGCTACCACCAATTTGTGTAACGGGTCAAAATGGCTCTTTCAGTGGTAAAGGTTGCCGACCCCTGTACTAGCACCCAACCTGAGATATCACCCTTCTAGTGTTTACTTGATTCTCCTCTTTTTTTGTAAGTTGTCAGCGATCCTGTTCGGTCTTCTTGTAATATTTGTCTGCTCTTGAATTGGATTGGGCTGAAAATCATAATTTCCCCTCAGGGATTAATAAAGTAATTCTGATTCCGAAGCGGGGATCGAACCTGGAACCCTCCGTTGCTGGCACGGCCACTCTACCGACCGAGCTATGCCGCCTCAAATATCCATAAATTAGCCACACTTGTCTTATAAGCCGCCCGCAGGGTTCAAAGTGTAAGTAAAAAGTTGTCACTTGTAGTCCGGAATTTACGATATATGTCATGTCTTATTTTTCCCTCTTAAAAAGAATTCCTGGGACGTCGAAAAGTGGTTGATTTAAAAATGTCGTCATCTACAACAAAACGCCTGAATTTGGATTAATTTCATTCATAACACATGGACTTAGAAGGGAATTGTTGTACGTATTACTTCAGCATATTTACGTGCGCCCAGAAAATGTGTCCCCAGTCACAAGTGCAATACAAAATGTACAGATTATTAAAAGCATTTTTGGGGGGGGTACTTACCAACAACAGCTTTGTGTCAAACATCTCTGTTTCAGTGTCCAAACACTACAATGTTGCCTCTATCTCGGGGATACAAAGAATTGTACTGGCGACATCCGGTGGACACATTTAGAACAGCAGTTTTTTAAATTAAAAAATTCCAGCCAATTTTTATAGTTGGCAAACTCATCTCGCGGGCCGGATAAAACCTGTTCCATACGTTTGACACCTCTATTGTAGGGTATCTATTAGTAACAAGCGAGAAGGTATATTTTGTCACGTGACTGATTGTAAACACAGGCGACAAACTGAGGGGGCGTGGCTACAGGATAGAGGTGCCAAAGGGGGGAATGTTATTGGACTTATATCATTTTACATGACATTTTCAATGATAAAATTGTTGCTACACTACCACAAATTATTGCATCTTTTAAGGTTACCCCGCCTAATGACGGATCAATGTTCCCCTTGTACCTTTCAGGTAGGGCTGGGCGAAAGGGCTGAAAACTCTTATCACTATATACGTTTTTTATATTGATCGATATCGATAATTATTGACACTTTTTATGACTTATTGAAGTCATAATGCAGTAAAACAGTTTCCAACTTACCATGAATGCTAATTCTTTATGAGCAAGGGAGGATGATGGCTAAGGTTATAAAACAATTGCAGGAGATTGGAAGGTAGTTGGAGATTTGATACACTAGATGGCAGTAGTGTATAATCTATTGAACAATACAGTCTGACTGATTTTTCTGATCTTCTAGTGCAGACCTAGGCCACATACGGCCCCTGAGCTTTTCAATCTGGCCCGCTGGACATTCCCAAGTAATTATTTTTAGATCTTTAAAAAGATGGAAATTGTCGCTGACATTATGATGTGCAGTGATGTTTTCTAATGACCGTATGTCTTCTACTATACAAAGTATTTCAGTGGTTGGAATCTGCACTTTTGCATGATATACTAGTTACTGCGGTAATCTAATTAGTTACCATGGTAATCTACGTCACAGCCGCTCAGACGAGGCCCCAAGCATTGCGGATGGAGAGTTTTACAACAAAGTTCTAAAGCTGAGACGTATATCAGATGTATCAGATTGTAGGTGTTTGTTTTTGTTTACCCTTCGCGTTCATATTTCGCTGTTTGTTTGCATTTTTGTTGCGTTTTGCTTGATTGTAAAATATGTCGATTGAGAAGAGGCGTGACGTTCATATGATGTCATTATTGTAAATCCCACATTCTTTATTTTCATGTACATTCTGGGGGTCTCATTCAGTAAAAAAATTTAAGGCGGTCCGTCATAACATTTTTAGCATTAAATCAATCAGTATTGTGAGGTTTTGTATTAGTGTTCCTAAAAATCAGATAAACCGGCCCCCCAGATCTCTAAATTTGGTACCAACCGACCTCTACAAATTTCTCGGGACACATAATGGCAGGCCTCAAATTTTAACTTTTTAAGGTCAAGGCAAGTGTTGCCTTAACCTCTTAAGGCCCAAGCTGTTTGTTTAAATGCTTTTTTAAAATTATTTATCTTTGCTATTTGGACTAATTTGACCCTAATTAGAATAAAAACTAAGAATCATCTTTTGATATGATTTACTTAGTCCATAAGTACACAAACGTGTACTTCATGTTTAGTGACATGCTAATTCTTATTTTTACACTCTTTTTTTTTTCCAAATTCCATTGTATTTTATAAGTGTCCACATAAGCGGCCATAAGACCCCAATTCATTAGTGTACACAATTTATGTATATATATATATATACATGTGCATGTACATATGTGTATATTATATGCATATATATGTGAATTTGTATTCATTATTAATTAAAACTTGTTAGCTTTTTGATGCATATATCTCTATTTTTACATTTTGATAAAGGGAGGTATTTTTTTTAAATTATCTATTTATTTTTTTTAATTGATGTACATTTATATTTACATGTAGATGCTGTATCGGGAGGGATCCATTAAGAGTCTGAGCAGAAATATGTCGTATATACACACTAAAACCTTAACAAAATGATGTCACATGAATGGTTTTTGAAGTAATACCTTTGTGACATGGAAAAAAAAACACAAGAAATTAAAAAAAAAAAGCATAACGTTTACTTTTTTGATATCAATACAAATTCAAAGCAGTTTAGCTAATAAAGATGACGTCTAATACAGTGGTCCCCAACCACCGGGCTGCAAAATAATTTTTTACATATTTTTTTATTTTGTATTAAATCAACATAAAAAACACAAGATACACTTACAATTAGTGCACCAACCCAAAAAAAACCTCCCTTTTTCATGACAAAAAAAAAACAAAAAACACCCCAGGACAAATTATCAAGCGTTGACCGGTCCGCAGCTACAAAAAGGTTGGGGACCACTGGTCTAATAAACAAGCTTGGTTCTTCTCCAACGCCCCCTTGTGGTTCAGTACAACAGTTTAGCCAACAACAACAAAAAACAAGAGTGACACCTCTCATGCATACTTGCCATCTTCAGACCTCCGATTTAGGGTTGGGGGCGTGGTTTGGGTGGGAGTATAATTTACCAACTCGAGTATTTCATATATATATATATATATATATATATATATATATATATATATATATGAAATACTTGACTTTCAGTGAATTCTAGCTATATATATTTATTTTATTATATTTATAAATAAAATAAATAGTTGAATTTCAGGCGGCACCTATCAAATACCCAGTAATAAAAACACAGTTGTTCTACTAACTGTACTGTCCTTGCTGGTTACTAAAAAAAAAAAAAACCACTTACCTTTCACTATTTGAGTAACCTTTGTTCTGCCATTTGCGTACTGGCGAGAGTCACTTGCCGTCAGGTGCACAACACCACGTAAATCGTTGGCCAATCAAAAAGCAACCCCATAACGCTGTAGCCAACATTCACCAGGAGATGGCAACAGACAACATAGAATCACTCTATTACAGACGGCGTCGCCATGGCTGTAACTTCCTCGTTCTTCTACTTCGTATCCTTGTGTGTGCAGTTTTTTATTAAAATCCGTAGATGTAACGTGATTGGGCAGGCAAGCTGTTTATATAACAGGAAAGCGGACGTGAAAACAGGCTGTCCCCACTCATGTCCGCATGGAGCTCCGGCTGAATTTCGGGAGATTTTCGGGAGAAAATTTCTTCCGGGAGGTTTTTGGGAGAGGCGCTGAATTTTGGGAGTCTCCCGGAAAATCCGGGAGGGTTGACAAGTATACTCTCATGTTTATTGGGATAAGTTACACATCTGTTCAGTATTTTAACTTAAAAGTGTTTGATTGTGATGCATTAAAAGCCACAAAATGCAAGGGGTCCGTCAGACCCACAAACGCTGGCTGAGTAACAACAATATGAACACTACTCAAGGGTTAAATTGAGAAAGAAAAGCAAGATATTTGATGGAGATTTGAAGGTGTTGTGTCGGGCTGAATCACCGGGGTGTTAAAATCACCGAGCATGAATCTGGCACACATCCCCGCAGAGACTGCACACAAATACCCAGTTTTGAGTGGAGGAGGCTTTCAAATATATTTTTCCAGCAGTGGATGGACTCTCTCCGGGCGGGGTGGGGGGTGTTGGCGATGAGAGTGATGTTCCAGGCCCAGGGGAGTGTATTTGTTTAGCTTTAGTGCCGTCCCGAGGTAAATAAACCCCCCTATTAGATCAGTGGGCTGTCTTTTCCGACTGCAGCAGGAATACATCACCCCTGCACACATACTTCACCCCCGAACACCATCTATAAACACAAGACCAGGCAAAGGTGGAGGTAGAAATGGAGTGGACGCTGTCTGACCGCCATTGTCTCTCCAGGGTCCTCCCGGGAAGTTCATTGGCGGAGAGGAGGGAAGCGCAGATTTCCAGGTAAACCAGAAGCCTTGACGTGATTCTAAGCGTGCATTATGCTGATCCCGCTTCTCTCTCTCTCTCTCTCTCTCTCTCTCTCTGCAACAGTGTCCTCTCAACTGTCCAGCAGGACCCAAGGGCCCGCAGGGACTGCAGGGTGTCAAAGTGAGTGTCCTGCCTTTTCTTACAATTTAACAACAGCATTTAAGTGACATCTGATTTGAAAGATGATACTGTTCCAGTCTGGTTAGTCCCAGGCAAGTGGACTGGAACAACAGTACAAAAACACACACAAAAAAAGTGAAAGAAGAAAAGTCATTTGTATTCATAATAAGGATGTCTCAATCGACATTTCAGGCTCCGATTCCCATTTCATTTTTTTTGCCCTAAGATCCGATCTGATTTTGAGTCCAGATCCGGTGCTTAGAACCGAACATGTTTTATTGTAAGAGTAATGTTTTATTAGACAAACCTTAAAGCTTATCTTATTAAATGTAGAATTTCCTAGTAGTGTTTTAAAGTAGACAATGTTTTAATTAAGTCGATTGAATGTGTTTCATAGGGTTTAAAAAAATAAATAAATATGTAAATAAAATATTACATAATGTAATTACACAAACATTTTTTTAACATTAATGCAGTTGATAAATTAACAATGAAAAGTCTCCAGGTTTTTTCCTCCCAGTTTGGTGAAAGGCGATTTAATGTATTTCATAAGATTTAAAAAAATAAATAAATACAATTAATAAATCAATTGAATAAATCATACTATTATTAATAAATCCATTAATCAATTGGTAACAATAAAGAGTACACACAGGGTTTTTTGCATGTTTTGGTGGAAGTCGGTTTAATGTATTTCATAAGGTTTGAAGAATTATTAAATGAGAAAAAAATTAATAAAAAAATAATCAGTTAATTAAATGAGTATAAAAAAATTATCAGCTAATTAAATAAATAATTTCATTACATAATTTAGAAAAGTATAATTTATCAAACACATTATTTAACTGGTAGTGATTAAAAGTCGACAAGGTTTTTTTCCCCAAGGCTGGTGGAAATCGATTTAATGTGTGTCATAAATTTTAAGAAGGAATAAATATATAAATAAAATATTACATAATTTAGTTAGTAAAATTAACTAATTACACAAATTAGAAAATGAGTACATTTTTAAAAACTAATTAAGTTGATGAATTAATTAACCAGTAACAATAAAAAGTCTACAGGTTTTTTCCCCCCAGTTTGGTGAAAGTCGATTTAATGTATTTCATAAGGTTTTAAAAATAAATAAATACAATTAATGAATGAATTAAATAAATCATACCATGAATTAATAAATTCATTAATCAACTGGTAACGATAACGGTTTTTTTTAATGTTTTGGTGGAAGTCGTTTTAATGTATTTTATAAGGTTTCAAGAATTATTAAATTAGTAAAAATAAAATAAAATAAAAATAATTGGTTAATTAAATAAATAATTTCATTACATGATTTAAAAAAGTAATAATTTATTAATTACATTATTTAACCGGTAACGATTCAAAGTCCACAAGGTTTTTTTCCCCCAAGGCTGGTGGAAATCGATTTAATGTTTTCCATAGGGTTTTAAGAATAAATAAATATGTAAATAAAATATTATAAAATTTAACTAATGAATTTAATTGATTACACAAAATAGAAAATGAATACATTTTTAAAAACTAATTAAGTTGATGAATTAATTAACTAGTAACAATGAAAAGTCTACAGGTTTTTTCCCCCCAGTTTGGTGAAAGTTATTTTAATGTATTTCATAAGGTTTTAAAAATAAATAAATACAAGTAATTAATCAATTAAATAAATTATACCATGAATTAATAAGTTCATTAATCAACTGGTAACAATAAAGGGTTTTTTTCATGTTTTGGTGGAAGTCGATTTAATGTATTTTATAAGGTTTCAAGAATTATTAAATGAGTAAAAAAAAATAATAATAACAATCGCTTAATTAAATAAATAATTCCATTACATAATTTAAAAAAGTAATAATTTATTAAATACATTATTTAACCGGTAACGATTAAAAGTCGACAAGGTTTTTTTCCCCCGAGGCTGGTGGAAATCAATTTAATGATTTTCATAGGGTTTTAAGAATAAATAAATATGTAAATAAAATATTACAAAATTTAATTAATGAATTTAACTAAATACACAAATTAGAAAATGTATACATTTTTAAAAACTTATTAAGGTGATGAATTAATTAACTAGTAACAATAAAAAGTCTACAGGTTTTTTCCCCCCAGTTTGGTGAAAGTCGAATTAATATATTTCATAAGGTTTTGAAAATAAATAAATAAAATTAATTAATCAAATAAATAACTGATACCATGAATTAATCAATTCATTAATCAACTGGTAAAAATAAAGGTTTTTTTTCACGTTTTGGTGGGAGTCGATTCAATGTATTTCATAAGGTTTTAAGAATTATTAAATGAGTAAAAAAAATAATAATAATAATAATAATCAGTTAAATAAATAAATAATTTAATTACATAATTTAGAAAAGTAGTGATTTATTAAACACATTATTTAACTGGCATCGATTAAAAGTCGACAAGGTTTTTTTCCCCAAGGCTGGTTGAAATCGATTTAATGTATTTCTTTAGGGTTTTCAGAATAAATAAATAATACCGGTACCAATATTTTGGTAATGGTACCAAAATGTATTTCGATACTTTTTTTAACAAAAAAAATGACATTATTGGCTTTATTTTAGCCCAAAAATCTTACTGTACATTAAACATATGTTTATTATTGCAATTTTGTCCTTTAATAAAATAGGAACCATACGAGTGTTGTCCCGATACCAATATTTTGGTACTGGTACCAAAATGTATTTCAATACTTTTCGGTACTTTTTTATAAATAAAGGTACCACAAAAATGTCATTATTGGCTTTATTTTAGCCCAAAAAATCTTAGGGTACATTAAACATATGTTTATTATTGCAATTGTGTCCTTTTGATAAAATAGTGACCATACTAATGTTGTCCCGATACCAATATTTTGGTACAGGTGCCAAAATGTATTTTGATACTTTCCGGTACTTTTCGGTGCTTTTCTATACTTTTTCTAAATAAAGAGGACCACAAAAAATAGCAGTATTGGCTTAATTTTAGCCATTAAATCTTGTAGTACATTTAAGATATGCTTCTTATTGCAGTTTTGTCCTTCAATAAAATAATGACCATACTGATGTTGTAACCGATACCAATATTTTGGTACCGATCCCAACATGTATTTCAATACATTTCAGTTCTATTTTATCCTTTTTTATAAATAAAGGGGACCACAAAAAATGTCAATATTGGCTTTACTTTAGCCAAAAAATCTTACGGTACATTAAACGTATGTTTATTATTGCAATTTTGTCCTTCAATAAAATAGTGACCATACGAGTGTTGTCCCGATACCAATATTTTAGTACCGGTACCAAAATGTATACTTTTCAGTACTTTTCTATACTTTTTTTATAAATAAAGGGGACCACAAAAATTGCGTTATTGGCTCTATCTTAACCGAAAAAATCTTAGGGTACATTAAACATATGTTTATTATTGCAAATTTGTCCTTAAATAAAATAGTGAACATACTAGACAACTTGTCTTTTAGTAGTAAGTAAACAAACAAAGGCTCCTAGTTAGTCTGCTGACAAGTCATACCAAAGACTATAATAATATAGCGGAACCCATTGCTTCCCTGCTTGACACTCAGCATCAAGGGTTGGAATTGGGGGGTTAAATCACCAAAATTGGGGGTTAAATCACTAAAATTTTCTTTGGGCTGATGATTTTAGGTTGTCCTGAAGAATTTGGAGGTAATCCTCCTTTTTGAATGTGCCATTTACTCTCTGTAACGCACCAGTTCCAAGCTTCTAACAGAATGTTGTTGGTTTTCTGACATGGACTTGTTTCTTCAGCATTGTCCACACATTTAGTCAGGACTTTGGGAAGGCCATTCTAAAACCTTAATTCTAGCCTGATAAAACCATTCCTCTTTACCACCCAGAACACCCAATTGCGCCCAAGACCCAACCTACGGGCTGATGATTTTAGGTTGTCCTGAAGAATTTAAAGGTTTTTCATTGTCCCAAAGCACCAGTTCCAAGCTTCTGGTTGAAATTTTGACCACTTCTCTTGATAAAATTGGTGAAGTTCAGCTAAATTTGTTGGTTTTCTGACATGGACTTGTTTCTTCAGCATTGTCCACACATTTAGTCAGGACTTTGGGAAGGCTATTCTAAAACCTTAATTGTAGCCTGATTTAGCCATTCCTCTTTACCACTTTTGACGTGTGTTTGGGGTCATAGTCCTCTTGGAACACCCAACTCCACCCAAGACCCAACCTCCAGGCTGATGATTTTAGCTTGTCCTGAAGAATTTGGAGGTAATCCTCCTTTTTCATTGTCCCATTTCCTCTCTGCCAAGCACCAGTTCCAAGCTTCTGATAGAATAGTGTTGGTTTTCTGACATGGACCTGTTTCTTCAGCATTGTCCACACATTTAGTCAGGACTTTGGGAAGGCCATTCTAAAACCTTAATTCTAGCCTGATATGACCATTCCTCTTTACCACTTTTGACATGTGTTTGGGGTCATTGTCCTGTTGGAACACTCAACTGCGCCCAAGACCCAACCTCCGGGCTGATGATTTTAGGTTGTCCTGAATAATTTGGAGGTTTTCATTGTCCAAAGGTACCAGTTCCAAGCTTCTGGTTGAATTTTTGACCACTCCTCTTGATAAAATTGGTGCAGTTCAGCTAAATGTGTTGGTTTTCTGACATGGACTTGTTTCTTCAGCATTGTCCACACATTTAGTCGGGACTTTGGGAAGGCCATTCTAAAACCTTAATTCTAGCCTGATATGACCATTCCTCTTTACCACTTTTGACGTGTGTTTGGGGTCATTGTCCTGTTGGAACACCCAACTTCGCCCAAGACCCAACCTCCGGGCTGAAGATTATAGGTTGTCCTGAAGAATTTGGAGGCAATCCTCCTTTTTCATTGTCCCATTTTCTCTCCGTAAAGCACCAGTTCCAAGCTTCTGATAGAATTGTGTTGGTTTTCTGACATGGACTTGTTTCTTCAGCATTGTCCAAACATTTAGTCAGGACTTTGGGAAGGCCATTCTAAAACCTTAATTCTAGCCCGATATAACCATTACTCTTTACCACTTTTGACGTGTGTTTGGGGTCATCGTCCTGTTGGAACACCCAACTGCGCCCAAGACCCAACCTACGGGCTGATGATTTTAGGTTGTCCTGAAGAATTTGGAGGCAATCCTCCTTTTTCATTGTCCCATTTTCTCTCCGTAAAACACCAGTTCCAAGCTTCTGATTGAATAGTGTTGGTTTTCTGACATGGACTTGTTTCTTCAGCATTGTACACACATTTAGTCAGGACTTTGGGAAGGCCATTCTAAAACCTTAATTCTAGCCTGAGAAAACCATTCCTCTTTACCACTTTTGACGTGTGTTTGGGGTCATAGTCCTGTTGGAACACCCAACTCCGCCCAAGACCCAACCCCCGGGCTGATGATTTTAGCTTGTCCTGAAGAATTTGGAGGCAATCCTCCTTTTTCATTGTCCCATTTTCTCTCCGTAAAACACCAGTTCCAAGCTTCTGATTGAATAGTGTTGGTTTTCTGACATGGACTTGTTTCTTCAGCATTGTACACACATTTAGTCAGGACTTTGGGAAGGCCATTCTAAAACCTTAATTCTAGCCTGAGAAAACCATTCCTCTTTACCACTTTTGACGTGTGTTTGGGGTCATAGTCCTGTTGGAACACCCAACTCCGCCCAAGACCCAACCCCCGGGCTGATGATTTTAGCTTGTCCTGAAGAATTTTTAGGTAATCCTCCCATTTTCTCTCTTTAAAGCACCAGTTCCAAGCTTCTGATAGAATTGTGTTGGTTTTCTGACATGGACTTGTTTCTTCAGCATTGTCCACACGATTAAGTCAAGACTTTGGGAAGGCCATTCTAGCCTGATTTAGCCATTTAGCCAGCAAAGAAGGCCTTGCTGACGGCACACCACTGCATTTTAAAGGCCATTATTCCACATGCACAATGGTGGTGGTAAGCTACAACGGAATAAGTGTGTCTTCCGATTGATTGTCATTCATACACCAGTGTGGACGGCACTAGAGGAAAGGTTAGCGGGGTGTCTTGTCTCCGGTTTCTGGTCGACCTTCTCCACCTTCGCCGATGTAATACCTGCTGTTATGACGGTGCAACGCCATCTCACTGACTGCTTTCTAACTCTTGCTCTTTAGGGCCACAAAGGACGCCCCGGTGTTCTCGGAGATTCCGGCAGCATTGGAAAACTGGTAAGCTCCCATGCGCACTCTCTCATATTTTCACCCGACATTTAGAGAGCCGACAAAGGCACGGATTAGTCCTAATGAAGCCCCCCGAGGCGCGAGGCGGGCCGCTAATCTCTCTGCGGCAGTCAGGCCTGTCAGCGCGAGGGTGAGCCGGGATAAAAGGGCAGCGAGGAGCCAGGTACACGGAGGAGAGGGATGAGCCCGCTCCCCTCACCTCGCGCTATTAAACGCCGCTAATGAGCACACCGTCGACCCCAGGAATTAGCCACACAGAGAGTCTGCTGCCGGCACTTTGACGATGAAAACCCTAAAGAAGCCGCCTCTCCTTGTCTCGCAGATTAGAAAGATGGACTTTGGGACATACTTGGAAAGAACTGAGCTCTAGTTGTCCGTGTACCTGTTTGCACTGGACATCCAAAACAAAAATACGTTTAACTGCACTACCGTTACAATCACATGGGCAAAATGAAACAAGCAGCCGCTTTCTTTTACACGCTAAATACAAACATGAAACCAGTGTTATTGTTAACATATTTTATGTTTACTATTGTGTCACTTTAACTTACAACTGTTTTTCAATGATAACTTGAAAATTGATGGGTTGTGGTGCTAGCTAGCATACTATCACTTCTTTAAACGCTAAAAACACACACAAAAGCAGTCCTAATGTGGACATATTTTTGATTTACATTTGCGTCCCTTTGTTCAACTTACAACTTTCTTTTTATTCACTCTAACTTGCAAAAACTTTGAATTGTTTTTGCGCTGGGGCTAGCTAGCTAGCTAACTACCTCTTCTGAAATGTTAGAAGAAGCTGCTTTCTTTTAAACGCTAAATACAAACATGAAAACAGTGTTATTGTTCACATATTTTATGTTTGCTTTTGTGTGACTTTATCCAACTTACAACTTTATTTTCAATGATAACTTACAACTTGTAGTGTTCTGGTGCTAGCTAGCATACTACCACTTTTTTAACGCTAAAAACAAACACAAAAAGAGTGTTAATGTGGACATATTTTTGATTTACATTTGCGTCCCTTTATTCAACTTACAACTTTCTTTTTTTCACTTTATCTAACTTGCAAAAACTTGGAATTTTTTTTTGCGCTGGGGCTAGCTAGCTAGCTTACTACCACTTCTGAAATGTTAGAAGAAGCTTCTTTCTTTTAAACCCTAAATACAAACATGAAAACGGTGTTATTGTTCACATATTTTATGTTTACATGTGTGTCAATTTATCTCACAACTTTATTTTCAATGATAACTTAAAAAATGTTGTGTTGTGGTGCTAGCTAGCATACTACCACTTCTTTAAACGCTAAAAACACACACATAAGCAGTCTTAATGTGGTTATATTTTTGATTTACATTTGCGTCCCTTTATTCAACTTACAACTTTCTTTTATTCACTCTAACTTGCAAAACCTTTGAATAGTTTTTGCGCTGGCGCTAGCTAGAAGCAGCCACTTTCTTTTAAACGCTAAATACAAACATGAAAACAGTGTTATTGTGAACATATTTTATGTTTACTTTTGTGTGACTTTATCTAACTTACAACTTTATTTTCAATGATAACTTACAACTTGTAGTGTTCTGGTGCTAACCAGCTTACTACCACTTTTTTAACGCTAAAAACTAACTCAAAAAGAGTGTTAATGTGGACATATTTTTGATTTACATTTGCGTCCCTTTATTCAACTTACAACTTTCTTTTTTTCACTTTATCTAACTTGCAAAAACTTGGAATTTTTTTTGCGCTGGGGCTAGCTAGCTAGCTTACTACCACTTCTGAAATGTTAGAAGAAGCTTCTTTCTTTTAAACCCTAAATACAAACATGAAAACGGTGTTATTGTTAACATATTTTATGTTTACATGTGTGTCAATTTATCTCAGTTACAACTTTATTTTCAATGATAACTTAAAAATTGTTGTGTTGTGGTGCTAGCTAGCATACTACCACTTCTTTAAATGCTAAAAACAAACACAAAAACAGTGTTAATGTGGACATATTTTTGATTTACATTTGCGTCCCTTTGTTCAACTTACAACTTTCTTTTTATTCACTCTAACTTGCAAAAACTTTAAATTGTTTTTGCGCTGGCGCTAGCTAGCTAGCTTACTACCACGTCTGAAATATAAGAAGCAGCTACTTTGTTTTAAATGCTAATTACAAACATGAAAACAGTGTTGTTGTGAACATATTTTATTTTTACTTTTGTGTGACTTTATCTAACTTACAACTTTATTTTCAATGATAACTTACAGCTTCTAGTGTTCTGGTGCTAGCTAGCATACTACCACTTTTTTAACGCTAAAAACAAAAACAAAAAGAGTGTTAATGTGGACATATTTTTGATTTACATTTGCGTCCCTTAATTCAACTTACAACTTTCTTTTTTTCATTTTATGTCACTTGCAAAAACTTGGGATTTTTTTAGCGCCGGCGCTAGCTAGCTAGCTAACTACCTCTTCTGAAATTTTAGAAGAAGCTGCTTTCTTTTAAACGCTAAATACAAACATGAAAACAGTGTTATTGTTCACATATTTTATGTTTGCTTTTGTGTGACTTTATCCAACTTACAACTTTATTTTCAATGATAACTTACAACTTGTAGTGTTCTGGTGCTAGTTAGCATACTACCACTTTTTTTACGCTAAAAACAAACACAAAAAGAGTGTTAATGTGGACATATTTTTGATTTACATTTGCGTCCCTTTATTCAACTTACAACTTTCTTTTATTCACTCTAACTTGCAAAAACTTTGAATAGTTTTTGCGCTGGCGCTAGCTAGCTAGCTTACTAGCACGTCTGAAATGTTAGAAGCAGCCACTTTCTTTTAAACGCTAAATCCAAACATGAAAACAGTGTTATTGTTCACATATTTTATGTTTGCTTTTGTGTGACTTTATCCAACTTACAACTTTATTTTCAATGATAACTTACAACTGGTAGTGTTCTGGTGCTAGCTAGCATACTACCACTTTTTTAACGCTAAAAACAAACACAAAAAGAGTGTTAATGTGGACATATTTTTGATTTACATTTGCGTCCCTTTATTCAACTTACAACTTTCTTTTATTCAATCTAACTTGCAAAAACTTTAAAAAATTTTGGCGCTGGGGCTAGCTAGCTAGCTTACTACCACTTCTGAAATGTTAGAAGAAGCTTCTTTCTTTTAAACGCTAAATACAAACATGAAAACGGTGTTATTGTTAACATGTTTTATGTTTACATGTGTGTCAATTTATCTCACAACTTTATTTTCAATTATAACTTAAAAATTGTTGTGTTGTGGTGCGAGCTAGCATACTACCACTTCTTTAAACGCTAAAAACACACACATAAGCAGTCTTAATGTGGTCATATTTTTGATTTACATTTGCGTCCCTTTATTCAACTTTCAACTTTCTTTTATTCACTCTAACTTGCAAAACCTTTGAATAGTTTTTGCGCTGGCGCTAGCTAGCTAGCTTACTACCACGTCTGAAATGTTAGAAGCAGCCACTTTATTTCAAACGCTAAATACAAACATGAAAACAGTGTTATTGTTCACATATTTTATGTTTGCTTTTGTGTGACTTTATCCAACTTACAACTTTATTTTCAATGATAACTTACAACTTGTAGTGTTCCGGTGCTAGCTAGCATACTACCACTTTTTTAACGCTAAAAACAAACACAAAAAGTGTTAATGTGGACATATTTTTGATTTACATTTGCGTCCCTTTTTTTCAACTTAAAACTTTCTTTTTTTCACTTTATCTAACTTGCAAAAACTTGGAATTTTTTTTGCGCTGGGGCTAGCTAGCTGGCATACTACCACGTCTGAAATTTTAGAAGAAGCTTCTTTCTTTTAAACGCTAAATACGAACATATTGTATGTTTAAATGTGTGTCAATTTATCTCACTTACAACTTTATTTTCAACGATAACTTAAAAATTGTTGTGTTGTGGCGCTAGCTAGCATACTACCACTTTTTTAAATGCTAAAAACAAACACAAAAACAGTGTTAATGTGGACATATTTTTGATTTAAATTGGTGTCCCTTTAATCAACTCACAACTTTCTTTTTTTCCAACGATAACTTGGAATTGTTTTTGCGCTAGCGCTAGCTAGCTGGCTTGCTACCACTTCTGAAATGTTAGAAGCAGCAGCTTTCTTTTACACGCTAAACACAATCACGAAAACAGTGTTTTTGTGAACATATTTTATGTTTACATGTGTGTCATTTTATCAAACTTACAACTTTTTATTCAATGATAACTAGGATTTCTTGTACGCTAACTAGCATACGACCACTTTGCAACTGCTATCTTTTAAACGCTAAAAACAAACATGAAGACAATGCTAAACTCTAAAAACAAACATGAAAACAGTGTTATTGTGAACATATTTTACGTTTAAATTTGTGTCATTTAATCTAATTTACAACTTTATTTTCAATGATAACTAGGATTTGTTCTCTGCTAGCTAGTACACGACCACTTCACAACTGCTACCTTCTAAACGTTAAAAACAAACATGAAAATAGTGTTGTTGTGAACATATTTTACATTTACAATTGTGTCACTTTATCTAACTTACAACTTTTTTCAGTTATTTGTTTTGTGCTAGCTAACATATGACCACTTCACAACTGCTATCTTCTAAACGCTAAAAACAAACATAAAAACAGGGTTGTTGTGAACATATTTTACATTTACATCTGTGTCACTTTAACTTACAACTTTATTTTCAATGATAACTAGGATTTGTTGTGTACGAGCTAGCATGCAAACACTTCACAACTGCTATTTTCTAAACGCTAAAAACAAACATGAAAATAGTGTTAGTGTAAACACATTTTTCGTTTACTTTACGTCACTTCATCTAACTTACAACTTTATTTTCAATGATGACTAGAATTTGTTGTGTGCTAGCTAGCATACGACCACTTCACAACAGCTAAAGTCTGAAAACAAACATGAAAATAGTGTTATTGTGAACATATTGTATGTTTGCATTTGTGTCACTTTATCTTACTTACAACTTTATTTTCAATGATAACTAGGATTTGTTGTGTGGTAACTAGCATAGCGTTATTGTGAACATATTTTAGTTTTAAAATTGTGTAAATTTATCAAACTTACACCTTTTTTTCAATGACTTGTGTGCTAGCCATTTCACAACTGCTATCTTCTAAACTCTCAAAACAAACATGAAAACAGTGTTAGTGTGAACATATTTTACGTTTACTTTTGTGTCACTTTATCTAACTTACTAGTTTATTTTCAAAGATTTGTTGTGTGCTAGCTAGTATACGACCACTTCACAACTGCTTAACTCTGAAAACAAACATGAAAATAGTGTTACTGTGAACATATTTTATGTTTATTTACGTCACTTTAACTTATTTTCAGTGATAACTAGGATTTGTCGTATGCTAGCTATCTATTTTAATTTTATTTAATTGTTTATTTTTTCCATTTTCTTCACAACTGCTATATTCTAAACGCTAAAAACAAACATGAAAACAGTGTTAGTGTGAACATATTTTACGTTGACTTTTGTGTCACTTTAGCTAACTTACCAGTTTATTTTCAATCATTTGTTGTGTGCTAGCTAGTATACGACCACTTCACAACTGCTAAACTCTGAGAACAAACA
This sequence comes from Nerophis ophidion, assembly GCF_033978795.1. NCBI lineage: Eukaryota > Metazoa > Chordata > Actinopteri > Syngnathiformes > Syngnathidae > Nerophis > Nerophis ophidion. The sequence goes on along the minus strand of NC_084631.1, from coordinate 32,543,008 downwards.
TGAAAATAGTGTTACTGCGAACATATTTTATGTTTATTTACGTCACTTTAACTTATTTTCAGTGATAACTAGGATTTGTTGTGTGCTAGCTATCTATTTTAATTTTATTTAATTGTTTATTTTTTCAATTTTCTTCACAACTGCTATCTTCTAAACGCTAAAAACAAACATGAAAACAGTGTCGTTGTGCACATATTTGACATTTAAAGGTAACAACTGCGAGCACAACTCATGTTTTTTCTCCTCCGCCAGGGAATCAAGGGAGAGGTGGGCATCTCTGGAGAGCAAGGCATCCCGGGGCCTCCTGTAAGTCTTTCAAGTGATTGTTTTGTCCTAGTTGTCTTAAGGCTGCCAGGGGTCAATGTCTCAATTTTTTGTTTTAAGGGTCCAATGGGCGTGAGGGGTTATCCAGGAATGATGGGCCCCAAAGGAGAGGCGGTGAGTCAGGCAACTTGTTTCTTCCTCGCATTACTTTATTGTCCACGCTCTCTTTCAAGGCAAAGGTTGTCATTTTTTTAGACGAGCACAGTAAAACCTGCCCCGCCGTACAAACATCATCCATTCCCAGCCAGGGGACGTATGGAAATGATGCCACGGCACATCTCTAATGAGTCAGGGTTATCTGGGTCCGCAGTGCCTCCACCTGTGGTTAATGATCCTCTGTAGCCATCTGTCTTACCGTTAACATTAGCCGCGTTAGCCCAGTTAGCGCCAGAGCCAAAACGGCTCCTCTGCTTTCTTTGTAGCCCTCATTACCGCACTAATTGCCCCTTTATCACAATGAAGAGTAGGCTACCTTGACCTCCCAGCGATTAACAGCACTTGTTTTGTGTTTCCCTTCCCCCAGGGACCACGCGGTTATAAGGGCATCAACGGACCCGTTGGGATTCCCGGACCTCCAGTGAGAACGCACACAAGCACGAGCTACACTGAGTAGTGAAAGTTGGGCATTTTTCTGTCAGGACGATGTACATTTTTCACTTTTGGAGGTAAAAGCCGAGCTGTACCGGAGGCGCGGCGCCACCTGTGCGTAAGGATAGTTTTGTGACACAGGTTAATGTGAGAATTAGTTAATAATCACTATATTTAGTATATATTTTCAGATTATCCACAATTCTTTATCGATTCTAAAAATCTAAAATGTATTTTTATTTTGTTTAATTGTATTTATTTTTTGTGTGTATGTATATATATATACAGTATATATATATATATATATATATATATATATATATGTATATATATGTGTGTGTGTGTGTGTGTCACACCCTGCCTCGGGTAAAGGTAATGTAACCTTTTCAAACCCGACTTCAAATCAAGGATGGCAAGGCTGGCAAGGCTGGCAGTGGTAATAGTTTACAAACATTTATTGAAAATCCCAAGAGGTGAACAAGAACAGGAAGACAAAGCACCCACAATCTGTAACAGTAATAAACAAAGGCAATATTAGTATCGTATTTTATACAGTGGGGCAAAAAAGTATTTAGTCAGCCACCGATTGTGCAAGTTCTCCCACTTAAAATGATGACAGAGGTCTGTCATTTTCATCATAGGTACACTTCAACTGTGAGAGAGAGAATGTGAAAAAAAAAAATCCAGGAATTCCCATTGTAGGAATTTTAAAAATGTATTTGTAAATTATGTAAATTTATATACACACACATGTTTATGCATACATATGTATATATGGGTTCCCTCCGGGTACTCCGGCTTCCTCCCACCTCCAAAAACATGCACCTGGGGATAGGTTGATTGGCCTTAGTGTGTGAATGTGAGTGTGAATGTTGTGTGTCTATTTGTGTTGGCCCTGCAATGAGGTGGCGACTTGTCCAGTGTGTACTCCGCCTTCCGCCTGATTGTAGCTGAGATAGCCCAAAGGGAAAACTCTGTAGAAAATGGATGGATGGATATATATGTACATACACATATATACACATATACAGTATACGTGTATGTATACATACATATATGTAAACATGCATATTTACACATATGTATACATATAGATACATACATATATGTATATATACATATACGTATGTATAATGTATATACATGTATATATGTATGTATGTGTATATTTATATATAAGTACATATATATGTATAGTGTATATACATATGTGTATGTATATATATATATATATATATATGTGTGTGTGTGTGTGTGTGTATATATACATCAATGTATATATACATATATTTATGTATACTGTATATATGTACAGAATATGCATGCATGTACGTGTATATATATCTATATATATATATATATATATATATATATATATATATATATATATATATATATATATATATATATATATATATATATATATATATATATATCAAAATGGAAGAAAGAGAGAACACTATAGGACTGGCCCTATAAATAATGTTTAATAATTAGACATGTGCATAAATCAAACAAATGATCAGTCCCAGGTTCTATGTTGGGGATACATTTTAGAATTTACACATTATTACGATAAATAACTTCTATTATTATAATATAGAATTATTATTAATAAATGATGAGTTCTTAATGGAAATCTATATTTGAATTGTTTGGCAGCAGGAGTTAAAAGAAACTAAATTGGCCTATTGAGCTTCAGTCTTAAAGGCTCGGCACATCTATGTTGGCTGTTCTGTTCTGGCTCTGCAGATAAGAGGCAATAGGCAACATTTCTCTATGCACACACTTGACGTGATCCCTTTCATTCCCAGGGTGAAGAGGGACCACAGGGACCACCTGGAGAGGCAGGCGACAAGGGAGACAAAGTAGGTGATGGTACCAGTAAACATGTTTGCTTCTAAAAAGGGGACCCCGTTGTGCGACGTGACTACATTACCATCCATTTGCTGTTTGTCCGCAGGGCAGCCGCGGCATACAAGGCCCACAGGGCGCGGTTGGCAAAAAGGGCGAAAACGTGAGTCGTGCCAGTTTGAACAATGTCTGTGAGGAGAAGTACGCCAGCTCATCCGTCTGCTTTTTCAGGGCCTGCCTGGTATTGATGGGAAAGATGGCACACCTGGTATTCCTGGAATCAAAGTAAGGGCTCACCAGCTGTTACCATGCGAGGAAAGGTGCTTCGGGGAAAGATGAATTTTTGTTATTTATTTCGATACATCTTCTTGCAGGGTGGGCCCGGCCAGGATGGGATGCCAGGTCCCCCCGGTCCTTCCGGAACAGCGGTGAGTCGTCACAAAACAGTCTCTGCTGTGAATGTTAAACAGCACTTGTTTTTTCTTTTGGAAAACAAATATGTTTTTTTTCTTTTTTATGCATTGCAGCTCATAAATGCTGGCAAAAGTGCAGTTAAAACCTTCTTTGTTTTCTACACAGTTCACACGTTCATAATAACATTTCATATTTACATCCCTTGCTCATGTCAATATCGCTAGTACTTGGTGAATATGTTTTGCTCTTGTATCGCATGGCGTGGTCTTGTGCAGGTCTACAGTCTGACAGTCTTTCTCATGGCGTAGTCTTGTACAAGTCTACAGTCTTTGGTCTTTGTCATAGTGTAGTCTTCTGCAGGTCTACAGCCTTTCTCATGGGGTAGCCTTGTGCAGGTCTACAGTCTGACAGTCTTTCTCATGACGTAGTCCTGTTGCAGGTCTACAGTCTTTGGTCTTTGTTGTAGTGTAGTCTTGTGCAGGTCTATATTTTAAAAGTCTTCCCCATGGTAAAGTCTTGCGCAAGTTTACAGTCTTTGGTCTTTCATGGCGTAGTCTTGTGCAGATCTACAGTCTTTCTCATGGTGTAGTCTTGTTCAGGTCTACAGTCTTTGGTCTTTGTCATAGTCTAGTCTTGTACAGGTATACAGTCTTTCTTATGACGTAGTCTTGTGCAGGTCTACAGTCTGGCAGTTTTTCTCGTGGCATAGTCTTGTGCAAGTCAACAGTCTGGTCTTTGTCATAGTTTAGTCTTTTGCAGGTCTACTGTCTTTCTCATGGCGTAGTCATGTGCAAGTCTACAGTCTTTGATCTTTGTCATAGTGTAGTCTTGTGCAGGTCTAAAATCTTTCTTATGGCGTAGTCTTGTAGAGGTTTACAGTCTGACAGTCTTTCTCATGGCGTAGTCATGTGCAAGTCTTTGGTCTTTTTCTTGGCGTAGTCTGGTGCAGGTCTACAGTCTTTATCATGGCGTAGTCTTGTTCAGGTCTACAGTCTTGGTCTTTGCAGTGTAGTCTTGTGCAGGTTTGCAGTCTTTCTCATGTCGTAGTCGTGTGCAGGTCTACAGTCTGACCGTCTTTTTCATGGCATAGTCTTGTACAAGTCGACAGTCTTTGGTCTTTGTCATAGTGTAGTATTTTGCAGGTCTACAGTCTGACAGTCTTTCCCATGACGTAGTCTTGCGCAAGTCTACAGTCTTTGGTCTTTTTCATGGCGTAGTCATGTGCAGGTCTACAGTCTTTCTCATGGCTTAGTCTTGTTCAGGTCCACAGCCTTTAGTCATTGTCATAGTTCAGTCTTGTGTAGGTCTACAGTCTTTTTTATGGCGTAGTTTTGTGCAGGTGTACAGTCTGGCAGTCTTTCTCATGGCATAGTCTTGCGCAGGCCTACAGTCTTTGGTCTTTGTCATAGTGTAGTCTTGTGCAGGTCTGCAGTTTTTCTTATGGCATAGTCTTGTTCAGGTCTACAGTCTTTGGTCTTTGTCATAGTGTAGTCTTTTGCAGGTTTACAGTCTTTTTCATGTCGTAGTCTTGTGCAGGTCTATAGTCTGAAAGTCTTTCTCATGGCATAGTCATGTGCATGTCACTCTTTGGTCTTTTTCATGGCGTAGTCTTGTGCACGTCTACAGTATTTCTCATGCCATAGTCTTGTTCAGGTCTACAGACTTTGGTCTTTGTCATAGTGTAGTCTTGTGCAGGTGTACAGTCTTTCTCATGTTGTAGTCTTGCGCAGGTCTACAGTCTGACAGTCTTTCTCATGGCGTAGTCTTGTGCAGGTCTACAGTCTGACAGTCTTTCTCATGGCGTAGTCTTGTGCAGGTCTACAGTCTGACAGTCTTTTTCTATTTGTGGTTTTGGATGATTTTCAAAGAGCTTCATTGGCGCAATGCGAGGAAACAGCCATGTCATACTTGCCGTGTTTATAAATTACAATAATTAAAAAAACAACTAAAAATTATAGCTGCAAGCAGGGTTGGTCGGGTCCGCCTTTGGCTGCTGCCCCCGCAACCCAAACCCTGGTCTAAGTCAGACCTACATTAAGGATTTTGTTTCATGTCTCTACGACATTCTTAACAGAAGTTACAAGAAGTTTTGTCAGGGTTTTTTCCTAGGTGGCGCTAGAGTGCAATTTTGATTTTTGGGTTTTGGTTCTTTTATTAGATGGCAATTTTCGCCAGTCCTGATGTGTGTGTAAAATTTGGTGAGTTTTGAAGCATGTTAAGGGGGTCAAATTACAGATCGGCCTTTCTGGATGTTGTTGATAAATGGCTTTCGGTTTGCATAGTAGAGCTTTAACTTGCACTTTGAAGCATTTTAAGGGGGTCAAATTACAGCTCAAAGAGGCAAAAATGACATTTTTTAGGAAACTTTGCGCAGGGGTTATTTGAAGGCGCGTAAAATCAAAACCGGAGCAGTAATCAAAACTCTTTCAATAAATTTTAATCAGAAGGGTGCAATCTCTCTCCTGTGCAAGTTTGAAGCCGAAACGACAAACGCGCGCGGACTGCTAGGATGTTTACGTATTCCAATTTAGATGAAAAAAGATTGTGAATAATGTGCAAAATTTGAAAAAAGGGTGCAGTTTCCCTTTAAGTGTCACTAAGGCTTTGTCGTAAATGATGGCAATGTTTCTTCCCTGAATCAATGCTGCCAGCTGGTACATTTTCTTTTGTGTCTTGGGCTCTCCTCCAGGGTGACACTGACCCCCTGACCTAAGTTGCTTTAGAATTGAAACTACCTGGAGACAACATTCCCCCGCCCACGACACGGTGATTCATCACAATAAAAAAAAGCCGTATTTGCCGGCGTACCGTCCCGACCGGGAGGTAATGGAGCGTGGGATGCACATGCTGCCGTGCGGCCATTGCGGTGACACCGCTGCAAATGCATAATAATAAAACAGCGGCATCACTGATTTAAGCTTTACGGGCCTGGCGATGACAACTTAGACCACGGCTGTATTACGCAATATAAAACCCTGGCATGTGGACGGTCACACTTGTCAGATAGGTGACCAGAACACGGGAGATTGCGGTAATGACCCACATCTAAACAACTGTGTTAGTTATTGCAGCCTTTAAAGGAAAACTGCACTTTTTGGGGGAATTTTACCTATTATGATGACTAATGCTTTTGTTTTTTTTATTCATTATTATTATTAATATAATGTATTATTATTAAATGTTAAAGATTGTAGCCGCCATATTCGGCCTATAAATCCCTTAAAACACATCCAAACATCTACAATAAGGTTGTATATACTGTACATGATGTAAGTATATATGTAATGTAGTAACATTTATAATAACATTTCATATTTACGTATTTTGATCATTTTAAGCATTACTTTCAAAAACGCATCACAATTTTTACGTTTTTTTTCCTATATTTATTTATTCATTTGATAGGGAAACAATAATACAGGTAATGAAAAACAACTGAAATGATGGTACACAAGTTGGTACACTGTCACAGCCAATTTAGACACAGGAATGGCGTGAAAGACACACAAAGATGCTTGTTATGAGTTATTTTTTCATCCAAATTGGAATATGAGAACATCCTAGCAGTTCGCATCCCAATGACAGCAGACTTTGTACAGTACGTGATTGTTTTATTATGTTTGTTGGCTGTGTATGAATCAGTGATGTGGATTAAAACTTTTTTTTTCTAAACAAAAAAAGTAAAAATAGAAAAAAAATGTTTTAATCCACATCACTAATTCATACACAGCCAACAAACATAATAAAACAATCACTCACTGTACAAAGTCTGCTGTCATTGGGATGCCGACTGCTATGATGTTCACATATTCCAATTTAGATAAATGATAAATGGGTTGTACTTGTATAGCGCTTTTCTACCTTCAAGGTACTCAAAGCGCTTTGACACTACTTCCACATTTACCCATTCACACACACATTCACACACTGATGGAGGGAGCTGCCATGCAAGGCGCCAACCAGCACCTATCAGGAGCAAGGGTGAAGTGTCTTGCTCAGGACACAACGGACGTGACGAAGTTGGTACTAGGTGGGATTTGAACCAGGGACCCTCGGGTTGCGCACGGCCACTCTTCCACTGCGCCACGACGTCCCTAATTTAGATGAAAAAATGACTCATACAAGCATCTTTTCGTGTCCTTCACGCCATTCCTGGGTCTAAATTGGCTGTGAAAGTGTACCAACTTGTGTACCATCATTTCAGTTTTTTAATCCACATCACTGATTCATACTCAGCCAACAAACATAATAAAACAATCACTCACTGTACAAAGTCTGCTGTCATTGGGATGCCGACTGCTAAGATGTTCACATATTCCACATTAGATGAAAAAATGACTCATAACAAGCATCTTTTCGTGTCTTTAATGCCATTCCTGGGTCTAAATTGGCTGTCAAAGTGTACCAACTTGTGTACCATCATTTCAGTTTTTTAATCCACATCACTGATTCATGGGGAAACAATAATACAGGTAATGAAAAACAACACTTTTTCGCCTTAACCCCCTCACCCCCCAAAAAAAGTAAAAATAGAAAAAAAAATGTTTAATCTACATCACTGATTCATACACAGCCAACAAACATAATAAAACAATCACTCACTGTACAAAGTCTGCTGTCATTGGGATGCCGACTGCTATGATGTTCACATATTCCAATTTAGATGAAAAATGACTCATAACAAGCATCTTTTCGTGTCGTTCACGCCATTCCTGGGTCTAAATTGGCTGTGAAAGTGTACCAACTTGTGTACCATCATTTCAGTTTTTTAATCCACTTCACTGATTCATACTCAGCCAACAAACATAATAAAACAATCACTCACTGTACAAAGTCTGCTGTCATTGGGATGCCGACTGCTAGGATGTTCACATATTCCACATTAGATGAAACAATGACTCATAACAAACATCTTTTCGTGTCTTTCATGCCATTCCTGGGTCTAAATTGGCTGTCAAAGTGTACCAACTTGTGTACCATCATTTCAGTTTTTTAATCCACATCACTGATTCATGGGGAAACAATAATACAGGTAATGAAAAACAACACGTTTTCGCCTTAAACCCCCCACCCAAAAAAAGTAAAAATAGAAAAAAAAAGTTTTAATCCACATCACTGATTCATACACAACCAACAAACATAATAAAACAATCACGTACTGTACAAAGTCTGCTGTCATTGGGATGCGAACTGCTAGGATGTTCTCATATTCCAATTTAGATGAAAAAATGACTCATAACAAGCATCTTTTTGTGTCTTTCACACCATTCCTGGGTCTAAATTGACTGTGAAAGTGTACCAACTTGTGTACCATCATTTCAGTTTTTTAATCCACATCACTGATTCATACCCAGCCAACAAACATAATAAAACAATCACTTACTGTACAATTTCTGCTGTCATTGGTAGGCCGACGGCTAGGATGTTCACATATTCCAATTTAGATGAAAAAATGACTCATAACAAGCATCTTTTCGTGTCGTGCATGCCATTCCTGGGTCTAAATTGGTTGTCAAAGTGTACCAACTTACCAGTGAGCTACCTCTATTTTTTAAATTGTATTTATTTACTAGCAAGCTGGTCTCTCTTTGCTCAGTATTTTTAATTCTAAGAGAGACAAAACTCAAATAGAATTTGAAAATCCGAGAAAATATTTTAAAGACTTGGTCTTCATTTGTTTGAATAAATTCATTTATTTTTTTTACTTTGCTTCTTATAACTTTCAGAAAGACAATTTTAGAGAAAAAAATACAACCTTAAAAATGATTTTAGGATTTTTAAACACATATACCTTTTTACCTTTTAAATTCCTTCCTTTTCTTTCCTGACAATTTAAATCAATGTTCAAGTATTTTTTTTTTATTGTAAAGAATAATAAATACATTTGAATTAAATTTGTCATTTTAGCTTCTGTTTTTTAGACGAAGAATAATTGTGAAATATTTCTTTGAACTTAATATGATTAAAATTCAAAAGAATTATTCTGGCAAATCTAGAAAATCTTTAGAATCAAATTTAAATCTTATTTCAAATTCTTTTGAATTTCTTTTAAAATTGTTGTTATGGAAAATCTAGAAGAAATAATGATTTGTCTTTGTAAGAAATATAGCTTGGTCCAATTTGTTATATATTCTAACAAAATGCAGATTGGATTTTAACCTATTTAAAACATGTCATCAAAATTTTAAAATTAATCTTAATCGGGAAAAATTACTAATGATGTTCCATAAATTATTTTCTTAATTTGTTCAAAAAGATTCGAATTAGCTAGTTTTTCTCTCCTTTTTTCGGTTGAAATTTGAATTTTAAAGAGTCAAAATTGAAGATTAACTATGTTTCAAAATTAAATTTAATTTTTTTTCCTGTTTTCTCCTCTTTTAAACCGTTCAATTAAGTGTTTTTTTCATCATTTATTCTCTACAAAAAACCTTCCGTAAAAGGAAAAAAAATGTACGACAGATTGACAGACAGAAATACCCATATATATATATATATATATATATATATATGTATATATATATATATATATATATATTAAAGATAAATTGAGCAAATTGGCTATTTCTGGCAATTTTTTCAAGTGTGTATCAAACTGGTAGCCCTTCGCATTAAACAGTACCCAAGCAGTAGCTCTTGGATTCAAAAAAGTTGGTGACCCCTGTCTTAGAGTGAGATCTCGGCTAAAATGACTCATAATGAGCGTCTTTGTGTGTCGTTCTCCCCATTCCTGGGTCTAAATTGGCTGTCAAAGTGTACAAACTTGTTGGAATATGTCCTCAGCGTTCTTCTATCCATGTGAGAGGCATGATTTGTGATCGAGAATCAAGTTCCAGGGAGCAAGGAAGCGAGGAAACAGCTTAATAATGTAAACATTTATGCTTTAGTGCTTATAATAACAATATCGCTAATACTTGGTGGATATTCAAGTCACAAAATGTAAATGTACTACTGTTTGCGCATTTTGAATGTTTTTATTTGGAGTTCCTGGCCAGAACAAAGTATTTCTATTTACTTAATTTACATGTTAGATTGCATTAAAACAAATAGATTCATAATGATTGGGAACAATAAGCAAAATAAAATGTGCAGTTCCCTTTTAAAGGAACTTTTTTCATCGTGTTGTAAGTTGCATTTTTAAAGCAACAATATAACAAACATACTGTCAATCAGTGGTTTAACCGAACATGTTCTACTTGTCAATGTCAGAGGAAAACTAACAATTAGCAGTATTGTTCTTGTTCCAACTGTGAATGTCAGTGTGAATGTTGTCTGTCTATCTGTGTTGGCCCTGTGATGAGGTGGCGACTTGTCCCGAGTGTACACCGCCTTCCGCCCGATTGTAGCTGAGATAGGCTCCAGCGACCCCAAAGGGAATAAGCGGTAGAAATGTATATATATATATATATATATATATATATATATATATATATATATATATATATATATATATATATATATATATATGTATATATATATATATATATATATATAGATGTATATATATATATATGTATATATATATATATATACATCTATATATATATATATACATCTATATATATATATATATATATATTTATGTCAAATTGTATCTATTTTATTGTGAAGATCAAATTTGACTTATATATATATATATATATATTTATGTCAAATTGTATCTATTTTATTGTGAAGATCAAATTTGACATATATAAATTGTGAAAGGGGACACCTCCACACCCTTAAACTACATGTTTGTCTACATTTTTTATTGATAAATGTCGATTTCTGAAGTTAAAACCTACATGTTGTAATCGGCTAATTGGTTTTAAATTAATATTTAAATTTTGGAAAGGGATTTAAAAGTGCCAAAGACCTTATTGGAGAAAAATTTAAATTGATTGAATGTAGCCCTTTTTTTCCTCTTTGAATTTTGTATTTTATCATATTGTTTATTATTTGTAATACTGTATTTGCTTTTATTTTATTCCTTGATGTGTTTTGTTAAAGTCCTAATTTGCTCAATAAACGTATTGAGCAGTAATAATTAATTAATTATAATTATTCAACAGAATATGTTGAAAGTGTCTTGACTTTTATGTACATTGTGGACATGTTTGCTGTTCCAAAAAAATAGTGTAGATTTGTACCCCATTGCAGGAAATATTGTCCGGATTTAATTTATCTAAAAAAAAAATGTCAGCCTTTCTTTGTTTTTTAAGGGTGCTCACATGCCTGCAATTGTTTAGCTAGTCCCTGGCTTCAAAATGTCTCTCCCTCATAGCTTGTGTGTCGTATACCGGCTGAAGAGTAGTTTCAAACTGAATATCCAGCAGCCTTTAGGCAATAAATCTAGCGGTAATGAAAAAAAATATCAACAACTGCAAATTAATTATAAGCAAAATGTTACATTACTACATACAGCAAAAATTTATCTGAGTACTCTCAAAATTTTAAATGCAAAATATCTTTAAAAAAATCAACACTAGTGCAAAGGGAAACAACAATAGTATTTCAGCCATAGTGATATTAAATGAGCTCAAAATTGTCCCTTTTTAAGACTAAAGAAATAAGTGACCTACTTTTTAGAAAGTGAACTTCAAAACACAACAAATGCATGAATAAAAAGTAAGTGACTTAAAGAAAATAACTTCACGCAATATTTTAAAACATGATGGATTATTTATTTAATTATGTAATGAACCTATCACCGATGTTACAATTAAAAATAGCTGTAACTTCCATATTTTGTTGAATTTTCAAACAGGGTTTTAGAGTGAATAATTTAGCATTAGTGAAAAACTATTGGACCATGGTAGTGGACTTTTTTCCGGATGAAATGTTACAATGTTTGTTTTGTTTGTCCGAGGCGGCGCCGGCAGCCTCACAAAAAGATATGATGGAAGCCTAGCCGGAATTTTTTTTTTTTTGTTAATCAGAAACCAAGGGCTGTATTCCTATTTTAATTTTAGTGCAAAGAATTGCTCCTAATGGCCAAATTCTTAGAAGAGTCTTAGAATCATGACATTTTCTTTGAAAATTCCTTAAAAGTGAAGAGTAAATCCTAGTACAGATGCAGACATCCCAAGGAATCTCAGGAGAGCTCCTAAAGTGAGATCTGTTAAATTCCCTAAGCAGAGGACAAAATGGCGGACAGAAGAGATATTCTCCGAACACTGGAGAATCGGATGTTGCACGGCATGTTTGAGATGGACTTATTTCTCCAAGCCAACGCTACAATGCAATACCGGCCCAAATGAAAGCCAACCAACACTGCTTCTTATAGGCCGGATGATGAAAGCTGAGCCATTTGGAAATGTTGAAAGTGCAAAAATGTATCATTTTAAAACAATTACCAACAACACCAAAGAAAAGGGGAAAGTTATAGTTAGCTATTTATAGTTACTTATAAGATACCAGTCATTTCTCTACACTTCACATTCCGACATAGCTAAACAAGCTGAAATGTCGCCCCCTAGTGTACGAGAGGCACACTGGACTTTTTTGCAAGCACCTACCAGCTGACACTTCAAATTATTCCTAATGCTAACTACACTTATTGCTAGCATGCACATACACTGTTTTGTGCCCTGTTTTTTAACTTGTGGTTGTTTATTTGGGCTTGCCTTCTGTCCCTACAATAAAGCAAGAGGTAGGAGTTTGTCCTTTTTCTACAAAAGGTAGAACATCTGTGAGTGGCAGGTTGCAGATTTCTGGGTCTGTGTTTGAACATGTGTTTGTTTATTTCGGCTTAATGCAAAACACACTAGTGCCCTTTAGGTAGTTTGTTCTTTTTCTTCAACATTTGTGTAGAAATACAAATGACCAAAAGACAGTAAATATTGAACATATGTATTGAAAACATATCACATATTATGAAGGTCTCTGTCACTACATTATGTACGTACTTGCAGTGTGTATATTGTACATATTACATATTGTTATGAAGGTGTCTATTACTAAATTATATATATACTTTCAGTGTGTATATTGTCCATATCATATTTTATGAAGGTGTATGTTACTACTATACTTGGTGTGTATATAAAATTTATATAATTTGCGAGTGGGGTGGTATAGCTCGGTTGGTAGAGCGGCTGTGCCAGCAACTTGAGGGTTGCAGGTTCGATCCCCGCTTTCGCCACCCTAGTCGCTGCCGTTGTGTCTTTGGGCAAAACACTTTACCCACCTCCTCCCAGTGCCACCCACACTGGTTTAAATGTAAAATTTATTTATTGGGTTTCACTATGTAAAGCGCTTTGAGTCACTAGAGAAAAAAGTGCTATATAAATGTAATTCACTTCACTTCACTTCAATCATCTTTGGAATCCTAAAAAAAATAAATAAAATGTTTGTTTTTGTTTCTCATAATGATTGTGAACAATTCCAAACAAAGTAAAGTTGCCCTTTAAGTGGCAAAGAAATAAATATTTTCTGGCCACTCTATTTACATCAGTTCGTAATACTATTATTATTATTATCCGCAATAAAAGAAAATACTTTTTTTGTCATGTTTTTCCATATTAAATTCAGTTTACAAAAAAAAAAAAAGATAGCATATGAGGCGCTGTGGCTTAGCCTAGCGTGTAAAATAAAATAAATCACAAAATCATTCGAGTCTGCATACATGCTGCATACATAGATTTAAGTTACAGTAGGTGCTTTGTTTGAAAAAAACAACATTAAAATAGTATTATTTACGCATTGGGAGTCAGTGGCGCCCCCGTGCGTCATCCATTGCAATGACAGATTAGTGAAAGTGGTTGAAATGTGGCGGTAATACGACCTGATTTTTTTTTTTTTTTTAATACACCCCCTAGTTTATGTTTATATTATTGTTCCCTTTTACTCTTGGATAAGCTATTTTTTTCATACAACACATTCATAAAATATTAAAATATCCCAAAACGTGAAGTCGCAGAAGCGTCGTCGAAATAAACAAAAAAGTCCCGGAAGTGACGTTGTCTTTGCGCATGCGCAGACCTCGGCCCTAGCGTGTTTACGATTGTTTTTTGAACTTATTTTTTAAATTTCAGATTTTTTGTTCTATCAATAAAACGTAGACTTTTAAATGATCAGTATTGCGGATTGATGTATTTGATGTACATAAAGTATTTAAAAAAATAACAATTATTGAATTGCCATTTATGGCTGCTTTGAACATCGTTCCGGTCACAAAAAGTGAAGTAGCAGAAGCGTCATACAAAAATATAAAATAAAAAAGTCCCGGAAGTGAAGTTTTTTGCGCATGCGCAGACCTCGGCTCTTGCGTGTTTACGATGGCTTTTTGAACTTATTTTTAAAAATTCCGATTTTTTGTTGTATCAATAAAACGTAGACTTTGAAATGATCAGTATTGCAGTTTGATGTGTATAAAGGATTAAAAATAATAATTATTTAAATGCCATTTAAGGCTGCTTTGAAAATCGTTCCGGTCTTGGTGCATTTTCAAAATAAATATTTGATTCCTAAGTAACAGTTGTTTTGTACGCAATCTTTTATCAGAAAATTGTTCCTCGAATAAAGATTATAAAAATTAACTGTTTTGGCGGGAAAGTTAATAAATAACCCGGAAGTGACGTATTGTTCGCGCATGCGTGGAACAACTACCAAACATTTTGAAAAATGGTGGCGGCTGCTTCTGTACTTCCGAGTGATGCAATGTTTACTTTTGGCGATTGGTGAGTGACAACAACTTTATTTACATAAACATTTGCTCGATAACTTATATATGTCCTTGTAGCGACTTAGCACACCAGCTAGTGATAGTTCCTCGACTAAAATGTCGCGTTGTAAACATTCATGTTCGCGTCAAACTGCTAATCATATTTGGACGATTACTATTGCATTGTGATCATACGACATGTTTTTAGATATTCCCCGTCGTGTACATATTGTTGTTCCCTTTTACTTTTAGGTCAGCTAGTTTTTAGACAACACGTTCATAATATATTCTCACATAACAAAACGTGACGTCACAGATTCCCGCCAAAAAGGGGCGTCGTCTTCGCGCATGCGCGGACCTCGGCCCTTGGTGTATTATTACTACAGTGAAGTTTTCGACAAAAAATGGATGAATGGATATTAGTAACCAGCGAAAATGTCACATCAGAAATAAATATATATATATATTTATCTATATATATATATATATATATATATTTATCTATATATATATATATATATATATATATATATATATATATACATAGCATAGTTAGTTGTCAAACTTTTTTTTTTTTATATATTCAACAATTATACACATTCACCAAGGAAAGAAAATAAAAACAAATACAAATAGTATTTAAAATAATTAAAAAATATGATACAATTTAAAAAAAAAAGAGTTTACTTGAAAACATTTGTAATAACGATATCTATTTAAGGGTTTTTGTACTATTAAGCATTTTCACAGATTTGATTGATCATTTGAAACCGCTTAGCCAATTAGAAAATGTTTTTACTTTCAGAAATCAACATTTGCATAAAAAAATGTGCTTGCATCATAATAATGTTGACAAACATTTATGTGTTGCTATCATTTTCACAATAAAGGAGATCAAATGTATCATATATATATATATATGTCAAATTTGATCTCTTTTATTGTGAAAGGGGACACCTCCACACCCTTAAACTACATGTTTGTCTACACTATTATGCTGCAAGCAACATTTTTTATACATAAATGTCGATTTCTGAAGTTAAATCCTACATGTTCTAATTGGCTTAAATTTCCATTTAAAACTTGGAAAATTATTTAAAAGTACCAAAGACCTTATTGGAAAAATTTTAAGTGATTGAATGTAGCTCTTTTTTTCCTCTTTGAATTTTGTATTTTATCATATTGTTTATTATTTTTAATACTGTATTTTCTTTAATTTGATCTATCAGTCAATGTTTATTTATATAGCCCTAAATAAAAAAATGTCTTAAAGGACTGTACAAACCACTACGACTACGACATCCTCGATGTGTTTTGTTAAAGTCCTAATTTGCTTAATAATTAATTAATTATAAAGTTGAAAGTGCTTTGTCTTTTATGTACATTGTGGACATGTTTGTTGTTCCAAAAAAATAGTGTAGATGTGTACCCCATTGCAGGAAATATAGTCTGGATTTAATTAATTTAAAAAAAACGTCAGCCTTTTCTTTTTTTTTTTTTTAAGGGTGCTCACATGCCTGCAATTGTTTAGCTAGTCCTTGGCTTCAAAATGTCTCTCCCCATAGCCCGTGTGTCGTATAGCGGCTGAAGAGTAGTTTCAAACTGAATATCCAGCAGCCTTCAGGCAATAAATCTAGCGTTAATAAAAAAAATATCAACAACTGCTAATTAATTACTTTATAAGCAAAATATTACATTACTACATACAGCAAAAAAATTCTCTGAGTACTCTCAAAATTTAAAATATCTTTAAAAAAATCAACACTAGTGCAAAGGGAAACAACAATAGTATTTCAGCCATAGTGATATTAAATGAGCTCAAAATTGTCCCTTTTTAAGACTAAAGAAATAAGTGACCTACTTTTTAGAAAGTGAACTTCAGAACATTTTTTGGTCATGAAAAAGGAACGTTTTTGTCATGAAAAAGGGAGGTTTTTGTGGTTGGTGCTCTAATTGTAAGTGTATATTGTGTTTTTTATGTTGATTTAATTAAAAAAAATATATATATTTTTTTTAACAAAGATGAATAAAAAATTCTTCTGTGGCCTGGTACCAATCAGGCCGCGGCCCGGTACCAATCGGGCCACGGAGCCGCGGCCCGGTGGTTGGGGACCACTGATGTATAACACACTAATGACACGAAGGCCATGTCCACACAAACACAGATACCTAATAAACTCATACGTATCTCTGTGTTAAGGCCTCTTGTTCACATACTTTTGTCTTTAAAAACGCAAACATTTGCAAATGCAGGTCACTATAAGATGATTTATTGTATGTTTGAACGTAAATATGCTGCTCATTTCACTCAACATTAATAAAAAAGACACATTAAAATGGGCTTTGCAACACTCCCTCTGGCGCTAATGACAGTCAGCTGTTTTGGATATGATTGCTGTGGCACCTCCACCTGTTGACAAGCAAGACTTTTTGCTCCGTGTCATAAGAAAGGTGCACCGTTACCTTATGTTTTTACTCTGTGTTCAAAACCAAATCATGAAGTTTTGCTTCTTGTAGATGGAGCTGGTTGCAACAACAATAAAAACAATGTAGCGTCACAATTAGTAGTGTGTTAAAGACAATATTCATTACACATGTACCATATCATTATATCCATGATTGAATGCTTTATAATTCCCTTAAACATGCAAAATGGTTTCCTTGGCTCGTCAATGCGTGCTGATTTTAGAGATATAAATCAATCAATGTTTATTTATATAGCCCCCAATCAAAAATGTCTCAAAGGACTGCACAAATCATTACTCGGAGATAATGTCGACTTCACCGATGAACGTGTTGTAATTCTATGTGTGCATTCGCTCTTCAATAATGTTCCCAGGGCTGGGTTTAAAGATAATGTCTACTATATCAAAATAAACATAATAAGAGGTGCATGCTGAAAATTGTAATTTTCCTGAAGGAACTCTCCTGACGGAATAAATAAAGTACTATCTAATCTAATGCCACCATTGTTCAGGCTTCTGATTGGACAAAATGTGCATGACAGCTGGTTTATGGGACACTTTGGATCGAGATTGTTTTCCCCCCAAATATGTGTTTTTGAAACTCTCTGTATTCGTGTGGACGCGGCCTAAGTTTTGTCTTTTTTTTTTTTTTTTTTTTTTTTTTTTTACAAAATAACAATATATCAAAACAGTGCCTGCATACTTTGACTTTTTGGTGAAACATTTTAGACACCCCTGTTTTAACATTTATATTTCAAGCATTTTTTGTTAGACTAAATGTTTGTTACTCTGACTTATGACTTCAAAAGCAAGTATGTTGTCCGTCAATCAAATAGGCTAAAAACATAATCTAATTCTTAAAACATTTTTCTCCGAGTACTACTTGAGAAAAAAAACTTTGCTCTCCAGGTACCACCATAATGACCAACGTTGAAATACAGTTGCGTAGTGGCCTTAAGTATTCATTGAATATTTTTGGCCCCAGTTTGAGTAGTAACACCATGTTTGCATATTTAGTTCATTCTTTGTCATACCACAGTTAGCTGGTTTAGGGCATTGTGTAATACTATTATGAGGTAATTATACATTAAACTGCATATTTATTCATTCATAGTCTGACACTCCTGTTGTAGTACATATGTATAATTGTGCTGTGTTTCTCTCTCAAGGGATTACCTGGTAGTCCAGGGGCCAAAGGTGGACCTGGAGTTAAAGTAAGCACCATTAAATCTATTAAATGACTATTAAATATAACTTTTTACATTATTCACTTCATTTTAACCACTTTTTCTCTTGCTAGGGCGAGGCTGGTCCCAGAGGTCATGCCGGCATGTCCGGTGCACCTGGACCTTTGGTAAGTACCAAAGCAAGTCCAGTGCTTATTGATTTGACTGTTTTTCTGCTGCACACCTGAATGACTTGTTGCTGTAGGGCGAGCCTGGGGTTCCTGGTGAGGCTGGTATGGAAGGAGTTCCCGGTCCCAAGGTAAATACTATTGTCAATAACACTGACTCCAGATACTCATCTCATACGTGTAACCGCAGGGAGACCGAGGTCAGCGCGGTCCGGTGGGCCCACAAGGAATAGTTGGAAAAGCTGTAAGTTTTTTGCAATACATTGTGTATACAATGTATTGTACAATACAATACTTATTCATTGTTCTCATGTATGACAGGGAAGCAAAGGAGAGAGAGGACCGATGGGCGTTCCGGGTACTCAAGGTCTGAGTGGAACCAAAGGAGACAAGGTATGTGGTGAAAGAGTCCACCGGGGGGCAGTGTTTACCCAGGAATAAAGTCATACATTCAAGCAGGATGTAATATTTCTGTCCTTCAGTACTCTGAAGATAGTGTATTATATAAGTATGTATGTCCCTGTAGTACATCAATATTTACTATTTCTTCGAAAGATAGTATAACATGTGTTTCTGTCCATCATTATGCTGTCTTTTAAAGTTGGTGTAAGTATTTATGTCATTGTACCATCAATACTTACACTTTCTCCTAAAGATAGTATATACAAATGTATTTACACTTTCTTCTTAATATTTAAATTAATAGAAGTAATTCTGTTCTTGTACTGTAATACATCAATACATACACTTTCTTATAAAGGTATTATATTATATAAGTATTTCTGTAAATCAATACATACACTTTCTTATGAGTATTTTAGTACATAAATACTTACAATTTTTTCTAAAGATAGTATATTTCAGTACATAAATACAATATATAAGTATTTTGTCATTGTACTGTAGAACATCAATAAATACATAAACTTGGAAAGATTATATAAGTATTTATCTCCTTGTATTGTAGTGCATCTTCTAAGTATTTCAGCACATGAATACTTTAGAACAGTGGTCCCCAACCTTTTTGTATCCGCGGACCGGGGGGGGTGTCCTTTTTTTTTCTGTGTCATGAAAACGTGACGTTTTTGTCATGAAAAATGGAGGTTTTTGTGGTTGGTGCACTAATTGTAAGTGTATATTGTGTTTTTTATGTTGATTTTATAAAAAAAAAAAAAAAAAGTTTTATTTATTTATTTATTTTTTCTCAATACAAATGAATACAAAATTATTCTGCGGCCCGGTACCAATCGGGCCCGGTGGTTGGGGACCACTGCTTTAGAACAGTTTCTTCTAAAGATAGAATCTAAGTGTTTCAGTACATCAATACTCAGTTTCTTCTAAAGATACTGTACATAAGTGTTTCTGTCCTTGTAGTACAGCATTATGCTGTCTTATAAAGTTGGTATATTATATAAGTGTTTCTGTCTTTGTACTGTAGTACATCAATAGACTTTCTCCCAAAGGTCGTATATTATACGTATTTCAGTACATCAATAAATACACTTTCCGCTAAAGATAGTATACTATATAAGTGTTTGCATACACTTTCTTTTAAAGGTAGTATATTACATACATATTTATGTACTTGTACTGTAGTACAAGGTGTAGAACATCAATACATAAACTTTTAAAGAATATATAGGAACGTGTAAGTATTTCCCTCCTTGTAGTGCATCTTTCAAGTATTTCAGTACATGAATACTTACATTTTTTTCTAAAGATAGAATATTATATGACTGTTTCAGTACATCAATACTTAGTTTCTTCTAAATATATAAATATATATAAGTGTTTCTGTCCTTAGGCTGTCTTTAAAAGTTGGTATGTACTGTTGTACCATCAATACTTACATTTTCTCTCAAAGGTAGTATATTATACAAGTATTTCAGTACATCAATACATACACTTTCTTCTAAAGATAGAATATTATATATCTGTTTCAATACATCAATACTTAGTTTCTTCTACAGATATAAAAATATGTGTTTTTGTCCTTGTAGTACATCATAATGCTGTCTTTTAAAGTTGGTATATTACACAAGTATTTCTGTCCTTGTACTGTAGTACATCAATACATACAATTTCTCCCAAAGGTAGTATATTATATACGTATTTCAGTACATCAATACATACACTTTCTTCTTAAGATAGTGTACTATATAAGTGTTTGTGTCCTTGGTCCAAATTTTTAATTTCTCCTAATGTTAGTATATTATATAAGTACAATCAATACATACACTTTCTTATAAGTATTTTAGTACATAAATACTTACACTTTTTTCTAAAGACATATATAAATATTTCAGTACATTAATACTTAGTTTCTTTTAAAGATATATATATATATATATATATATATATATATATTAGTATTTATGTTGTTATACTGTAGTACATCAATGGCTAAACTTTATTCTAAAGATAGTATATTATATAAGTATATATCTCCTGATGTAGTACATCATTACTTAAACTGTCTTCTAAGTATTTCAGTACATGAATACTAACACTTTCTTCTAAAAATAGAATATTATATAAGTATTCCAGTTCATCAAAGATAGTATATTATATAAGTATTTCTGCCGTTGTACTGTAGTACATCAATACTCACAGTGTCTCCTAAAGGTAGTATATTATATAAGTATTTATGTCCTTGTACTGTAGTACATCAATACTTACATTTTTTCTTAAGGTAGTATATTATGTAAGTATTTCAGTACATCAATACATACACTTTCTTCTAAAGATAGTGTTATATTGTTTCTGTCCTTGTATGCAAACACTTTGAAAATATACAGTCTTTCCCATCTACTGTAGTACATCAATACTTAAACTTTCTCTTTAAGGTAGTATATTAGTATATTATGTAAGTATTTTCTAAAGATTGTATATTATATAAGTGTTTTTGTCCTTGTATGCAAACACGTAGAAAATATACTATCTTTCTCCATGTACTGTAGTACATCAAGACTTAAGACTTTCTTCTAAAGGTAGTGTATTATATATGTGTTTCTGTCCTTGTACTGTAGTACATCAAGACTTAAGACTTTCTTCTAAAGGTAGTGTATTATATATGTGTTTCTGTCCTTGTACTGTAGTACATCAATACTTACACTTTCTCCTTAAGGTAGTATATTATATAAATATTTCAGTACATCAACACACACTTTCTTCTTTTGCGCCCTTGTACTGTATATCTATTCTTAATTTCTCCTAAAGTTAGTATATTCCATATATTAGATATGTAATATACATGTCCAATATATGTATAGATATGTACTGTAGTACATCAATACTTACACTTTCTCTTTAAGGTATATACTACCTTATGTAAGTATTTCTAAGATAGTATATTATATAAGTGTTTTCGTCCTTGTACATCAATACAATTAATCAATACCATTTTTTTTCTCAAGATAGTATATTTTACTTATATAAGTTTTTTAGTACATAAATACTTAAACAAATTCTCAAGATAGTATATTATACTTATATAAGTATTTCAGTATATCAATACTTATTTGCTTCCAAAGATACAGTATAGAATTATTTATGTTGTTTTATTGTAGTACATCAACGCCTAAATTTAAGTATTTCTCTCCTGATGTAGTACATCATTACTTAAACTGTCTTCTACGTATTTCAGCACACGAATACTTACATTTTCTTCTTAAAGATAGAACATTATATAAGTATTTCAGTACATCAAAGATAGTCCATTATATAAGTGTTTCTGTCCTTGTACTTTAGTACCACCAATAAATACACTTTCTCCCAAAGGTAATATATAAGTATTTATGTCCTTGTCCAATACTTACACGTTCTCCTAAAGGTAGTAAATTATATAAGTATTTCAGTACATCAATACATATACTTTCTATACAATATACTAATTGTATAAGTGTTTCTCTCTTTGTATTGTTTAAACTGTCTTTTAATGATACTATATAAGTGTTTCTGTCCTTATACTTACACTGTCTCCTTAAAGTAGTATGTAAGTATTTCAGTACATCAATACATACACTTTCTTATAAGTATTTCAGTAGATAAATACCTACACTTATTTTCTAAAGATAAAATATTATATAAGTATTTTATTTCAGTACTTAAATACTTAAAAAATGTTCTAAAGATAGTATATTATATAAGTATTTTAATACATCAATTTCATCAGTTTCTTCTAAAGATACAATATAACAGTATTTATGTCATTGTACTGTGGAACATCAATACATAAAACTTCTAAATAATATATAAGAATATGTAAGTATTTCCCTCCTTGTATTGTAGTGCATCTTCTAAGTATTTCAGTACATGAATACTTACACTTTCTTCTAAAGATAGAATATTATATAACTGTTTCAGTACATCAATACTTTGTTTTTTCTAAAGATATATAAGTGTTTTTGTCCTTGTAGTACATCATTATGCTGTCTTTTAAAGTTGGTATATTATACAAGTATTTCTGTCCTTGTACTATAGTACATCAATACATACACTTTCTCCCAAAGGTAGTATACTATATAAGTATTTCAGTACACTTTCAGTACACTTTCTTCTAAAGATAGTGTACTATATAAGTGTTTGTGTCCTTGTACATAATTTTTAATTATGTACAGTGTATATATATATATATATATATATATACACATATATTATACTTGTATAATATATATATATATATATATATATATATATTATACTTGTATAATAGAATATTATATAAGTATTCCAGTACATCAAAGATAGTATATTATATAAGTATTTCTGTTGTTGTACTGTAGTACATCAATACTCACACTGTCTCCTAAAGGTAGTATATTATATAAGTATTTATATCCTTGTACTGTAGTACATCAATACTTACACTTTCTCCTTAAGGTAGTATATTATATAAGTATTTTGGTACATCAATATATACACTTTCTTCTAAAGATAGTATATTATACTGTTTCTGTCCTTGTATGCAAACACTTAGAAAATATACTGTAGTACATCAATACTTACACTTTCTCTTTAAGGTAGTGTTTTTCTAAAGATAGTATATTATATAAGTGTTTCTGTCCTTGTACGCAAACACGCAGAAAATATACTATCTTTCTCCATGTACTGTTGTACATCAAGACTTATACTTTCTTCTAAAGATAGTGTATTATATATGCGTTTCTGTCCTTGTACTGTAGTACATCAATACTTACACTTTCTCCTTAAGATAGTATATTATATGGTACATAAATACTTACAATTTTTTCTAAAGATAATATATGATATAAGTATTTCAGTACATCAACACATACACTTTCTTCTCTTGCGTCTTTGTACTGTTTATCAATTCTTAATTTCTCCTAAAGTTAGTATATTACATATATTTCAGTACATCAATACATACACTTTTTTCTAAGTATTTCAGTACATAAATGCTGAATTTTTTTTGTCAAGATAGTATATTATACTTATATACGTACTTTAGTACATAGATACTTTGAAAAAATTCTCAAGATAGTATATTATACTTATATAAGTATTTCAGTCTATCAATACTTATTTTCTTCTAAAGATACAATATAGAAGTATTTATGTTGTTATACTGTAGTACATCAATGCCTAAACTTTCTTCTAAAGATCGTATATTATATAAGTATTTCTCTCCTGAAATACTAATTACATCATTACTTAAACTGTCTTCTAAGTATTTCAGCACATGAATACTTACACTTTCTTCTAAAAATAGAATATTATATAAGTATTTCAGTACATCAATTTTATCTGTTTCTTCTAAAGATACAATACATAAGTATTTATGTTGTTGTACTGTAGAACATCAATACATAAACTTCTAAAGATTATATAAGTTTTTCTCTCCTTGTATTGTTGTGCATCTTCTAAGTATTTCAGTACATCAATACTTACACTTATATGTAAGTATTTCAGTATAAGTATTTCTAAAGATAGTATAATATTTACATATTTTTGTCCTTGTATTCAAAAACTATATACTATCTTTCTCCATGTATTGTATTACATCAATACTTATACTTTCTTTTAAATAAAGTATATTATATGTGTTTCTGTCCTTGTACTGTAGTACATCAATACTTACACTTTGTTCTTAAAGGTAGTATATTATTATCTAAGTATTTCGGTACATCAATACATACACAGTATTTATGTTGTTATACTGTAGTAAATCAATGCCTAAACTTTATTCTAAAGATAGTATATTATATAAGTATTTATCTCCTGATGTAGTACATCATTCCTTAAACTGTCTTCTAAGTATTTCAGTACATGGATACTAACACTTTCTTCTAAAAATAGAATATTATATAAGTATTCCAGTACATCAAAGATAGTGTATCATATAAGTGTTTATGTCTTTTTCAATACTTACATTTTTTTCTTAAGATAGTATATTATGTATGTATTTCAGTACATCAATACATACACTTTCTTCTAAAGATAGTATATTATACTGTTTTTGTCCTTGTACGCAAACACTTAGAAAATATACAATCTTTCTCCATGTACTGTAGTACATCAATACTTACACTTTAAGGTTGAATAATACAAATGTTTCTGTCATTGTACTGTAGTACATCAATACTTACACTTTCTCTTTAAGGTATATACTACCTAATGTAAGTATTCTAAGATAGTATATAAGTGTTTTCGTACTTGTACGCAAACACGTATAAAATATACTATCTTTCTCCATGTACTGTAGTACATCAAGACTTATACTTTCTTCTAAAGGTAGTGTATTATATATGTGTTTCAGTCCTTGTACTGTAGTACATCAATACTTACACTTTCTCTTTAAGGTATATACTACCTAATGTAAGTATTCTAAGATAGTATATAAGTGTTTTCGTACTTGTACGCAAACACGTATAAAATATACTATCTTTCTCCATGTACTGTAGTACATCAAGACTTATACTTTCTTCTAAATGTAGTGTATTATATATGTGTTTCTGTCCTTGTACTGTAGTTCAGCAATACTTACACTTTCTCCTTAAGGTAGTATATTATATAAGTATTTCATATATTACATATATTTCAGTCCATTAATACATACACTTTCTTCTAAGTATTTCAGTATATAAATACAGATTTTTTTTTCTCAAGATAGTTTATTATACTTATATAAGTATTTCAGTACATAAATACTTAAAACAAAATCTAAATAGTATATTATACTTATATAAGTGTTTCAGTACATCAATACTTATTTTCTTCTAAAGATACAATACAGAAGTATTTATGTTGTTATACTAAAGATAGTATATTATATAAGTATTTCTCTCCTGGTGTAGTACATCATTACTTAAACTGTCTTCTAAGTATTTCAGTACATGAATACTTACACTTTCTTCTTAAAGATATAATATTATACAAGTATTTCAGTACATCAAATATAGTATATTATATAAGTAATTCTGTCCTTGTCCAATACTTACACGTTCTCCTTAAGGTAGTAAATTATATAAGTATCTCAGTACATCAATACATATACTTTTTATACAATATAAGTGTTTATCTCTTTGTATTACTTAAATGGTCTTCTAATGATAGTATATAAGTGTTTCTGTCCATATACTTACACTGTCTCCTTAAAGTAGTATGTAAGTATTTCAGTACTTCAATACATACACTTTCCTATAAGTATTTCAGTAGATAAATACCTACACTTATTTTCTAAATATAGTATATAAGTATTTTAGTACATCAATTTCATTAGTTTGAGATTATATAAGTATTTCTCTCCTTGTATTGTCGTGCATCTTCTAAGTATTTCAGTACATCAATACATACACTTATATGTAGGTATTTCAGTGTAAGTATTTCTAAAGATAGTATATTATGTGTTTTTGTCCTTGTATGCAAATATTTCTCCATGTACTGTATTACATCAATACTTATACTTTCTTTTAAATAAAGTATATTATACTTAGACTTTGTTCTTAAAGGTAGTATATTATGTAAGTATTTTAGTACATCAATACATACACTTCCTTGTAAAGATAGTATATTATACCGTTTCTGTCCTTGTATGCAAACACTTAGAAAATATACTATCTTTCTCCATGTACTGTAATACTTACACTTTTTTCTTAAGGTAATATATTATATAATTATTTCAGTACATCAACACTTACACTTCTTCTAAAGATAGTAAATGATATAAGTCTTCCTCTCCTTGTATTTTTACATCCTTACTTAAACTGACTTCTGATGATAGTATATAAGTGTGTCTGTCCTTGTACTGTAGTACATCAATATTTACACTTTCTTCTTAAAGGTAGTATATCATATAAGTATGTCACTTAGACTTCTTCTAATGATGTAAGTTTTTCTCTCCTTGTATTTGTACATCAGTACTTAAACTGACTTCTGATTATAGTATATATTTAGTATAGTATAGTATACTTTAGTACATCAATATTTATACGTTTTTTTAAAGGTAAATATAATCCTTGTATTTGTAGTACATTATTACTTAAACTGACTTCTGATGATAGTATGTAAGTGTTTTTGTCATTGTACACCAATAATAACACTTTCTCCTAATCATATAAGTATTTCAGTACATCAATACATACACTTTTTTTCTAGAGATATTATATAAGTGTTTCTGTCCATTAACTTGTACACTTTCTCCTAAAGGTGGTAGTATATTTAGTGTAAAACTTACACTTTCTCCTAAATATAGTATATTATATGTGTTTCTGACCTTCTACTGTAGTACATCAATACTTACACTTTCTCCTTAAAGTAGTGTATTATGTAAGTATTTTAGTACATCAACACATATACTTTCTTCTAAAGTGTTTTTCCGTCTGTTCTTGTAAGGGTATAGTACTTAAACTTTCTCCATAAGGTAGTATATTATGTAAATATTTCAGTACATCTATACATACACTTTTTTCTAGAGATAGTATATTATACTGTTTCTGTCCTTGTACGCAAAAACTTCCTCCATGTACTGTAGTACATCATTACTTAAACTGACTTCTGATGATAGTATATAAGTGTTTCTGTCCTTGTACTGTAGTACATCAATAATTACACTTTTTTCTTAAGGTCGTATGTTATTTAAGTATTTTAGTACATCAACACATATACTTTCTTCTAAAGATAGTAGATTGTACAAGTGGTTATTTCCTTCTATTACTTAAACCGTCTTCAAATGATAGTATATAAGTCTTTCTGTCTGTGTACTGTAGTACATCAATACTTACACTTCTACATATATTATATTATATAAGTCTTTCTGTCCTTGTACTGTAGTAAGTACCTTAAGGTAGTATATTTAAGTATTTCAGTACATCAATACCGGTACATACTTCTAAAGATAGTATATTATACTGTTTCTGTTTCTGTTTGACAGTTAATCAAATCAAACCAATACTTTCTTGTACATCAATACTTACACTTTTTTCTTAAGGTAGTATATTATGTAAGTTTTTCAGTACATCAATACATACACTTTTCTAAAGATAGTATATTGTATAAGTGTTTATGTCCTTGTATTACTTAAACTGTCTTCAAATGATAGTATATAACTGTTTCTGTCCTTGTACTGTAGTACATCAATTCTTACACTTTTTTCTTAAGGTAGAATATTATGTAAGTATTTTCAGTACATCAATGCATACACTTTCTTTTAAAGATAGTATATTATACCGTTTCTGTCCTTGTACGCAAACACCTAGAAAATATACTATCTTTCTCCATGTACTGTAGTAGATCAATACTTACATTTTTTTCTTAAGGTAATATATTATATAATTATTTCATTACATCAATACTTACACTTCCTCCATATTATGTAAATATTTCAATACATACTATCTTCCTCCATGTACTGTAGTACATCAATACTGACACTTTCTCCTAAAGGTAGTATATTGTATAAGTATTTCTGTCCCTGCCCAATACTTACACGTTCTCCTTAAGGTAGTAAATTATTTAAGTATTTCAGTACATCAATACATATACTTTCTATACAATATACTAATTGTATAAGTGTTTCTCTCTTTGTATTACTTAAACTGTCTTCTAAGGATAGTATATAAGTGTTTCTGTCCTTATACTTACACTGTCTCCTTAAAGTAGTATGTAAGTATACACTTTCTTCTAAGTATTTCAGTAGATAAATACCTACACTTATTTTCTAAAGATAGTATATTATATAAGTATTTCAGTACATCAATTTCATCTGTTTCTTCTAAAGATACAATATATAAGTATTTATGTTGTTTTACTGTAGAACATCAATACATAAACTTCTAAAAAATAATATAAGATTATATAAGTATTTGTCTCCTTGTATTGTCGTATGTACATACATACATTGTTTTTGTTCTTTTATGCAAACACGATATACTATCTTTCTCCATGTAGTACTGTAGTATGTCAATACTTACACTTTTTTCTTTAGGTAATATATTATATAATTATTTCAGTACATCAACACTTACACTTCTTCTAAAGATAGTAAATGATATAAGTCTTCCTCTCCTTGTATTTGTACATCCTTACTTAAACTATCTGTGTTTGTACTGTAGTACATAAATATTTACACTTTATTCTTAAAGGTAGTACATCATACAAGTATGTCAGTACATCAATACTTACACTTCTTCTAAAGATAGTAAATGATGTAAGTTTTTCTCTGCTTGTATTTGTATTTGTACATCAGTACTTAAACTGACTTCTGATTATAGTATATATATATATATATATATATATATATATATATATATATATATATATATATATATATATATATATATATATATATGTTTATGTTTATGTCCTTGTACTTTAGTACATCAATATTTACACTTTCTTCTTAAAGGTAAATATAGTAATATAGTAAATATAGTCCTTGTATTATTACTTAAACTGACTTCTGATACATATACTTTCTTCTAGAAATAGTATATTATACTGTTTCTGTCCTTGTATACAAACACTTGGAAAATATACCATCTTCCTCCATGTACTGTAGTACATCAATAGTTACACTTTCTTCTAAAGGTAGTATAATACAACAGTTTTTGTCCTTGTACTGTAGTAGATCAATACTTACACTTTTTTCTTAAGGTAGTATATTATGTAAGTATTTCAGTACATCAATACATACACTTTCTTTTAAATAGAGTTTATTGTACAAGTGTTTTTTTACTTGTATTACTTAAACTGACTTCTAATGATAGTATATAAGTGTTTCTGTCCTTGTACTGTAGTACATCAATACATACACTTTCTCCATAAGGTAGTATATTATGTAAGTATTTCAGTACATCAAACATACACTTTCTTTTAAAGATAGTATATTGTATAAGGGTTTCTCTCCTTCTATTACTTAAACTGTCTTCTAATGATAGTATACAAACACTTATTTACAAGTGTAAATATTGATGTAGTACAGTACAAGCAGTACACTTTCTTCTTAAATGTAGTACATTATATAAGTATTTCAGTACATGTATGTGTCTAAAGATAGTAAATGATATAAGTCCTTACATGAATACTTACACTTTCTTAAAAAAAATAGAGTATTATATAAGTATGTATGTACATACAAGTAATTTAGTAAATGTAGTAAATTATAGGTCTTTCTCTCCTTGTATTTGTAGTACATCATACTGACTTCTGATGATAGTATAAAAGTGTTTATGTCCTTGTACTGCAGTACATCAATAATTACACTTTCTCCTAAAGGTAGTATACTATATAAGTGTTTCTGTCCTTGTACACCAATACTAACACTTTCTTTTAAAGATAGTAACAAATTATCTTTAGAATAAAGACTTTGTTCTAAAGATAGTTTATTATAGTAGTGTTTCTGTCTTACACCTTTTTTCTAAAAATAGTATACAAGTGTTTCTGTCCATCAATATGTACACTTTCTCCTAAAGGTAGTAGTATATTAAGTGTTT
This sequence comes from Nerophis ophidion, assembly GCF_033978795.1. Lineage (NCBI taxonomy): Eukaryota > Metazoa > Chordata > Actinopteri > Syngnathiformes > Syngnathidae > Nerophis > Nerophis ophidion. The sequence goes on along the minus strand of NC_084631.1, from coordinate 32,512,414 downwards.
CTGTCCTTGTACTGTTCTTCTAAAGATGGTATATTATACAAGTATTTCTGTCCTAAACACTGATACTGTTTTATAGAAAGTACTGGAATGAGTTGTTGTGTACAAGATGTATTTACAGTATATTTGTAAACTCCACCATGTCACACATGTATAAGTTTGTCCATTGTCATTCAAAGGGCTTCCAAGGAAAAGGTGGATCCAAAGGAGACATTGTGAGTATCACTTTTGTAGGTGAATGATTGGAGCCCTCAATATTTCATGAAAGACTAACAAAAAAATCTGTTTTCTGCTTGAAGGGAGACCCTGGTGTGGAGGGGCTGGCTGGTGAGAAAGGTGAAAAGGTAAGAACAGTCATCTGGGATTTTCTAAAGTTGAGCTATTAGTATTTAAATTTTGAAAGCAAAGACAAATAATATATTATTTGACTGAGACCCATGACCTTTAACAATCCTCAAGGATGGACTTAAGGTTTTAAAAACCAAACATATCAAAATGGCCTCTGCATTCGTTTACTTCTCAGCGCGCGGTCCTTTGTGGTAAAGTTTTGGACATCCCTGGTTTAGTTTTAACGAAAAGCTGAGCAGATTATTTATTTATAGTACTATTTTTTTAAAGTGAGTCTTTGTGTTTCAGTATTGTTTGAACCCTTATTCTTGTATTTTTTTGTACAAACTATTGTTGGACAAACTTTTTCATAGTTGAACTCTACATGTAGAAACACGACAGTTTCTTGGTGCTGTGCTTACTATACATAGGAAAACCAACTTAAATCATTCCAATCAGTAACTGATGATTGTTTGGTTGTGACAGGGTATGTCTGGAGAACCTGGGCCTAAAGGACAGGTGAGTTGTGTATGATGATGTGTCAGGTAAATATAGACTTCATGCCTACATTTGTGTGTTTGCAGCACGGAGTGAGGGGAGACCTCGGACATAACGGTCCAACTGGAGACTCTGGAAAGCCAGGTGATCAAGGACACCCTGGACTGCCTGGTCCTCGGGGGTTGAACGGCATGAGAGGAGTGCCTGGCATGCCGGGTATTGAGGGTCCACCGGTGAGTCCACTTCATGTCTGAGAACTGTAACGGTTGTCACTTTTAAACCAAGTTGTTTTTCTCTTCAGGGACGTGATACATCTGACCAGCATATCATTGATGTGGTGTTACGAATGTTGCAAGGTGAGCTTTCACACTCCAATTTCCCACGGAAAATAATCAATTGCTTGTTGTTGTAAACATCAACTTTATTTAAAGTATCAGTTCCATCAGTCCAAAGTATATATGACAATTAAAATTAAAACCATACATGTTTTTGCCACCTAGGAAGTACTGAAATTAGTTATTGTGTCTAAGACGTATGAACAGTATGTTTTGGTTTCTAAGTTATGTCTTTGTTACGACAGAGAGGCTGGCAGCAGTAGCAGTGAGCGCTAAAAGGGCTGTGCTTGGTGGAGCTGGTGTCATGGGACCCCCCGGCCCTCCTGGACCTCCGGGATCAACAGGGCCACAAGGACCTCATGGCTTGCCAGGTTCTCGAGGAATTCCTGGCATGATAGGAGCTCACGGACAGATCGGAAACACAGGTCTTAAAGGTAGGAACCTGTTAAGTGTCATCTACAGTAATGTGTGTGCATGTCTGTACGTGTGTATGTACATACATACATGTATATACATACAAAACCCTAACCCTATGATCAAAGTGTAGTGTGCTATGATCAAATTGTAGAGTGCTATATTTATGATACTAGTGTGCTATACTATGATCTAAGTTTATTGTGCTATACTATGATCAAAGTGTAGTGTTTAAAGTGCGCTATACTATGATCAAAGTGTAGTGTGCTAGACTATGAACTAAGTTTATTGTGCTATACTATGATCAAAGTGTGCTATACTGTGTTTAAAGTGTGCTATACTATGTTCAAAGTGTAGTATCAAATGTAATGTGCTATACTATGATCAAAGTGTAGTGTGCTATGATCAAATTGTAGAGTGCTATACTATGATTATAGTGCGCTTAACTATGATACTAGTGTGCTAAAACTATGATCAAAGTGTAGTGTGCTGTACTCTGTTCAATGTGCTATACTATGATAAAAGTGTGCTATACTATGACCAAAGTATATTGTACTGTTCACAGTATACTATGATCAAAGTGTAGTGTGCTATATATACTATGATCAAATTGTAGTGTGTTATACTATGATCAAAGTGTAATGTGCTATACTATGATCAAAGTATACTGTGTTATACTATGATCAAAGTATATTGTGCTATCCATCCATCCATTTTCTATACTATGATCAAATTGTAGAGTGCTATACTATGATTATAGTGCGCTATACTATGATACTAGTGTGCTATACTATGCTCAACGTGTAGTATCAAATGTAATGTGCTATACTGTGATCATACTACACTTTGATCATAGTATAGCACAGTATACTAGTCAGCATTGTCGCTGGCGTCCCACTGAATGTGAATTCTCCCTGCCCACTGGGTGTGAGTTTTCCTTGCCCTTTTGTGGGTTCTTCCGAGGATGTTGTAGTCGTAATGATTTGTGCAGTCCTTTGAGACATTTGTGATTTGGGGCTATATAAATAAACATTGATTGATTGATTGATTGATATACTTTGGTCATAGTATAGCACACTTTGATCATAGTAGCACATTACACTTTGATCATAGTAAGGCACAATATACTTTGGTCATAGTATAGCACACTTTGATCATAGTAGCACATTACACTTTGATCATAGTAAGGCACACTACACTTTGATCATAGTATAGCACACTACACTTTGATCATAGTACAGCACATTACCCTTCGAACAGAGTACAGCACAATATACTTTAGTCATAGTAGCACACTACACTTTGATCATAGTAAGGCACACTATACTTTGATCATAGTATAGCAAACTACACTTTGATCATAATAGCACACTACACTTTGATCATAGTAAGGCACACTATACTTTGATCATAGTATAGCAAACTACACTTTGATCATAGTATAGCACACTGTACTTTGATCATAGTATAGCACATTACACTTTGATCATAGTAAGGCAAACTACACTTTGATCATAGTATAACACATTATACTTTGATCATAGTATAGCACATTACACTTTGATCATAGTATAGCACAGCATAATTTGATCTTAGTATAGCACAATATACTTTGATCATAGTATAGCACATTACATTTGATACTACACTTTGATCATAGTATAGCACATTACACTTTGATCATAGTAAGGCACACTATACTTTGATCATAGTATAGCACACTACACTTTGAAAAGAGTACAGCACACTACACTTTGATCATAGTATAGCACATTACATTTGATACTACACTTTGATCATAGTATAGCACATTACACTTTGATCATAGTAAGGCACACTATACTTTGATCATAGTATAGCAAACTACACTTTGATCATAATAGCACACTACACTTTGATCATAGTATAGCACAGTATACTTTGATCATAGTACAGCACATTACACTTCGAACAGAGTACAGCACACTACACTTTGATCATAGTATAGCACATTACATTTGATACTACACTTTGATCATAGTATAGCACACTACACTTTGAAAAGAGTACAGCACACTACACTTTGATCATAGTATAGCACATTACATTTGATACTACACTTTGATCATAGTATAGCACATTACATTTGATACTACACTTTGATCATAGTATAGCACATTACATTTGATACTACACTTTGATCATAGTATAGCACACTACACTTTGATCATAGTATAGCACAGTATAATTTGATCTTAGTATAGCACAATATACTTTGATCATAGTACAGCACATTACACTTCGAACAGAGTACAGCACACTACACTTTGATCATAGTATAGCACATTACATTTGATACTACACTTTGATCATAGTATAGCACATTACACTTTGAACATAGTAAGGCACACTATACTTTGATCATAGTATAGCACATTACATTTGATACTACACTTTGATCATAGTATAGCACATTACATTTGATACTACACTTTGATCATAGTATAGCACATTACATTTGATACTACACTTTGATCATAGTATAGCACACTACACTTTGAAAAGAGTACAGCACACTCCACTTTGATCATAGTATAGCACATTACACTTTGATCATAGTAAGGCACACTACACTTTGATCATAGTATAGCAAACTACACTTTGATCATAATAGCACACTCCACTTTGATCATAGTATAGCACATTACACTTTGATCATAGTAAGGCACACTATACTTTGATCATAGTATAGCAAACTACACTTTGATCATAATAGCACACTACACTTTGATCATAGTATAGCACATTACACTTTGATCATAGTATAGCACAGTATACTTTGATCATAGTACAGCACATTACACTTCGAACAGAGTACAGCACACTACACTTTGATCATAGTATAGCACATTACATTTGATACTACACTTTGATCATAGTATAGCACACTACACTTTGAAAAGAGTACAGCACACTACACTTTGATCATAGTATAGCACATTACATTTGATACTACACTTTGATCATAGTATAGCACATTACATTTGATACTACACTTTGATCATAGTATAGCACATTACATTTGATACTACACTTTGATCATAGTATAGCACACTACACTTTGAAAAGAGTACAGCACACTCCACTTTGATCATAGTATAGCACATTACACTTTGATCATAGTAAGGCACACTACACTTTGATCATAGTATAGCAAACTACACTTTGATCATAATAGCACACTACACTTTGATCATAGTATAGCACATTACACTTTGATCATAGTAAGGCAAACTACACTTTGATCATAGTATAGCACACTGTACTTTGATCATAGTATAGCACATTACACTTTGATCATAGTATAGCACATTACACTTTGATGATAGTATAGCACAGTATAATTTGATCTTAGTATAGCACAATATACTTTGATCATAGTACAGCACATTACACTTCGAACAGAGTACAGCACATTACACTTTGATCATAGTAAGGCACACTATACTTTGATCATAGTATAGCAAACTACACTTTGATCATAGTATAGCACATTACACTTTGATCATAGTAAGGCAAACTACACTTTGATCATAGTATAACACATTATACTTTGATCATAGTATAGCACATTACACTTTGATCATAGTATAGCACAGTATAATTTGATCTTAGTATAGCACACTATACTTTGATCATAGTATAGCACACTACACTTTGAAAAGAGTACAGCACACTACACTTTGATCATAGTATAGCACATTACACTTTGATCATAGTAAGGCACACTACACTTTGATCATAGTATAGCAAACTACACTTTGATCATAATAGCACACTACACTTTGATCATAGTATAGCACATTACACTTTGATCATAGTAAGGCAAACTACACTTTGATCATAGTATAGCACACTGTACTTTGATCATAGTATAGCACATTACACTTTGATCATAGTATAGCACATTACACTTTGATGATAATATAGCACAGTATAATTTGATCTTAGTATAGCACAATATACTTTGATCATAGTACAGCACATTACACTTCGAACAGAGTACAGCACATTACACTTTGATCATAGTAAGGCACACTATACTTTGATCATAGTATAGCAAACTACACTTTGATCATAGTATAGCACATTACACTTTGATCATAGTAAGGCAAACTACACTTTGATCATAGTATAACACATTATACTTTGATCATAGTATAGCACATTACACTTTGATCATAGTATAGCACAGTATAATTTGATCTTAGTATAGCACACTATACTTTGATCATAGTATAGCACACTACACTTTGAAAAGAGTACAGCACACTACACTTTGATCATAGTATAGCACATTACACTTTGATCATAGTAAGGCACACTACACTTTGATCATAGTATAGCACATTACACTTTGATCATAGTAAGGCACACTATACTTTGATCATAGTATAGCAAACTACACTTTGATCATAATAGCACACTACACTTTGATCATAGTATAGCACATTACACTTTGATCTTAGTATAGCACACTACACTTTGATCATAGTATAGCACATTACATTTGATACTACACTTTGATCATAGTAAGGCACATTATACTTTGATCATAGTATAGCACATTACATTTGATACTACACTTTGATCATAGTATAGCACATTACATTTGATACTACACTTTGATCATAGTATAGCACATTACACTTTGATACTACACTTTGATCATAGTATAGCACATTACACTTTGATCATAGTAAGGCACACTACACTTTGATCATAGTATAGCAAACTACACTTTGATCATAATAGCACACTACACTTTGATCATAGTATAGCACATTACACTTTGATCATAGTAAGGCAAACTACACTTTGATCATAGTATAGCACATTACACTTTGATCATAGTATAGCACATTACACTTTGATCATAGTATAGCACAGTATAATTTGATCTTAGTATAGCACAATATACTTTGATCATAGTACAGCACATTACACTTTGATCATAGTAAGGCAAACTTCACTTTGATCATAGTATAACACATTATACTTTGATCATAGTATAGCACATTACACTTTGATCATAGTACAGCACATTACACTTCGAACAGAGTACAGCACACTACACTTTGATCATAGTATAGCACATTACATTTGATCATAGTAAGGCACACTATACTTTGATCATAGTATAGCACACTACACTTTGAAAAGAGTACAGCACATTACACTTTGAACATAGTATAGCACATTACACTTTGATCATAGTAAGGCACACTATACTTTGATCATAGTATAGCACACTACACTTTGAAAAGAGTACAGCACACTACACTTTGATCATAGTATAGCACATTACATTTGATACTACACTTTGATCATAGTATAGCACATTACACTTTGATCATAGTAAGGCACACTATACTTTGATCATAATATAGCACACTACACTTTGATCATAGTATAGCACATTACACTTTGATCATAGTAAGGCAAACTAAACTTTGATCATAGTATAGCACATTACACTTTGATCATAGTAGAGCACATTATACTTTGGTCATAGTATAGCACACTACACTTTGAAAAGAGTACAGCACACTACACTTTGATCATAGTATAGCACATTACACTTTGATCATAGTAAGGCACACTACACTTTGATCATAGTATAGCACAGTACACTTTGATCATAGTATACTGTGAACAGTACAATATACTTTGGTCATAGTATAGCACACTTTTATCATAGTATCACATTGAACAGAGTACAGCACACTACACTTTGATCATAGTTTTAGCACACTAGTATCATAGTATAGCACACTATAATCATAGTAAGGCAAACTACACTTTGATCATAGTATAGCACACTGTACTTTGATCATAGTATAGCACACTACACTTTGATCATAGTATAGCACATTACACTTTGATCATAGTAAGGCACACTATACTTTGATCATAATAGCACACTACACTTTGATCATTGTATAGCACACTACACTTTGATCATAGTATAGCAAACTACACTTTGATCATAATAGCACACTACACTTTGATCATAGTAAGGTAAACTACACTTTGATCATAGTATAGCACATTACATTTGATACTACACTTTGATCATAGTATAGCACATTACACTTTGATCATAGTATAGCACATTACACTTTGATCATAGTAAGGCACACTACACTTTGATCATAGTATAGCAAACTACACTTTGATCATAATAGCACACTACACTTTGATCATAGTAAGGTAAACTACACTTTGATCATAGTATAGCACATTACATTTGATACTACACTTTGATCATAGTATAGCACATTACACTTTGATCATAGTATAGCACAGTATAATTTGATCTTAGTATAGCACAATATACTTTGATCATAGTACAGCACATTACACTTCGAACAGAGTACAGCACACTACACTTTGATCATAGTATAGCACATTACATTTGATACTACACTTTGATCATAGTATAGCACATTACACTTTGAACATAGTATAGCACATTACACTTTGATCATAGTAAGGCACACTATACTTTGATCATAGTATAGCACACTACACTTTGAAAAGAGTACAGCACACTACACTTTGATCATAGTAAGGCACACTATACTTTGATCATAATATAGCAAACTACACTTTGATCATAATAGCACACTACACTTTGATCATAGTATAGCACATTACACTTTGATCATAGTAAGGCAAACTAAACTTTGATCATAGTATACTGTGAACAGTACAATATACTTTGGTCATAGTATAGCACACTTTTATCATAGTATAGCACATTGAACAGAGTACAGCACACTACACTTTGATCATAGTTTTAGCACACTAGTATCATAGTATAGCACACTATAATCATAGTATAGCACATTACACTTTGATCATAGTACAGCACAATATACTTTGATCATAGTACAGCACATTACACTTTGAACAGAGTACAGCACAATATACTTTAGTCATAGTATAGCACACTTTGATCATAGTAAGGCACACTATACTTTGAAAAGAGTACAGCACACTACACTTTGATCATAGTATAGCACATTACACTTTGATCATAGTATAGCACACTACACTTTGATCATAGTATACTGTGAACAGTACAATATACTTTGGTCATAGTATAGCACACTTTGATCATAGTTTTAGCACACTAGTATCATAGTATAGCACACTATAATCATAGTATAGCACATTACACTTTGATCATAGTAAGGCAAACTACACTTTGATCATAGCACACTGTACTTTGATCATAGTATAGCACACTACACTTTGATCATAGTAGCACATTACACTTTGATCATAGTAAGGCACACTACACTTTGATCATAGTATAGCACACTACACTTTGATCATAGTACAGCACATTACCCTTCGAACAGAGTACAGCACAATATACTTTAGTCATAGTAGCACACTACACTTTGATCATAGTAAGGCACACTATACTTTGATCATAGTATAGCAAACTACACTTTGATCATAGTAAGGCACACTATACTTTGATCATAGTATAGCAAACTACACTTTGATCATAATAGCACACTACACTTTGATCATAGTAAGGCACACTATACTTTGATCATAGTATAGCACATTACACTTTGATCATAGTAAGGCAAACTACACTTTGATCATAGTATAACACATTAAACTTTGATCATAGTATAGCACAGCATAATTTGATCTTAGTATAGCACAATATACTTTGATCATAGTACAGCACATTACACATCGAACATAGTACAGCACACTACACTTTGATCATAGGTATAGCACATTACATTTGATACTACACTTTGATCATAGTATAGCACATTACACTTTGATCATAGTAAGGCACACTATACTTTGATCATAGTATAGCACACTACACTTTGAAAAGAGTACAGCACACTACACTTTGATCATAGTATAGCACATTACATTTGATACTACACTTTCATCATAGTATAGCACATTACACTTTGATCATAGTAAGGCACACTATACTTTGATCATAGTATAGCAAACTACACTTTGATCATAATAGCACACTACACTTTGATCATAGTATAGCACATTACACTTTGATCATAGTATAGCACAGTATAATTTGATCTTAGTATAGCACAATATACTTTGATCATAGTACAGCACATTACACTTCGAACAGAGTACAGCACACTACACTTTGATCATAGTATAGCACATTACATTTGATACTACACTTTCATCATAGTATAGCACATTACACTTTGAACATAGTAAGGCACACTATACTTTGATCATAGTATAGCACATTACATTTGATACTACACTTTGATCATAGTATAGCACATTACATTTGATACTACACTTTGATCATAGTATAGCACATTACATTTGATACTACACTTTGAAAAGAGTACAGCACACTCCACTTTGATCATAGTATAGCACATTACACTTTGATCATAGTAAGGCACACTACACTTTGATCATAGTATAGCAAACTACACTTTGATCATAATAGCACACTACACTTTGATCATAGTATAGCACATTACACTTTGATCATAGTAAGGCAAACTACACTTTGATCATAGTATAGCACACTGTACTTTGATCATAGTATAGCACATTACACTTTGATCATAGTATAGCACATTACATTTGATACTACACTTTGATCAATCATAGTAAGGCACACTATACTTTGATCATAGTATAGCACACTACACTTTGAAAAGAGTACAGCACACTACACTTTGATCATAGTATAGCACATTACATTTGATACTACACTTTGATCATAGTATAGCACATTACACTTTGATCATAGTAAGGCACACTATACTTTGATCATAGTATAGCAAACTACACTTTGATCATAATAGCACACTACACTTTGATCATAGTATAGCACACTACACTTTGATCATAGTATAGCACATTACATTTGATACTACACTTTGATCATAGTAAGGCACACTATACTTTGATCATAGTATAGCAAACTACACTTTGATCATAATAGCACACTACACTTTGATCATAGTATAGCACATTACATTTGATACTACACTTTGATCATAGTATAGCACATTACACTTTGATCATAGTATAGCACATTACACTTTGATCATAGTAAGGCACACTACACTTTGATCATAGTATAGCAAACTACACTTTGATCATAATAGCACACTACACTTTGATCATAGTATAGCACATTACACTTTGATCATAGTAAGGCAAACTACACTTTGATCATAGTATAGCACATTACACTTTGATCATAGTATAGCACATTACACTTCGAACAGAGTACAGCACAATATAGTCATAGTATAGCACACTTTGATCATAGTATAGCACACTACACTTTGAAAAGAGTACAGCACACTACACTTTGATCATAGTATAGCACATTACACTTTGATCATAGTATAGCACATTATACTTTGATCATAGTATACTGTGAACAGTACAATATACTTTGGTCATAGTATAGCACATTACACTTTGATCATAGTAAGGCAAACTACACTTTGATCATAGTATAGCACATTACATTTGATACTACACTTTGATCATAGTATAGCACATTACACTTTGAACATAGTATAGCACATTACACTTTGATCATAGTATAGCACACTACACTTTGAAAAGAGTACAGCACACTACACTTTGATCATAGTATAGCACATTACATTTGATACTACACTTTGATCATAGTATAGCACATTACACTTTGATCATAGTAAGGCACACTATACTTTGATCATAATATAGCAAACTACACTTTGATCATAATAGCACACTACACTTTGATCATAGTATAGCACATTACACTTTGATCATAGTAAGGCAAATTACACTTTGATCATAGTATAGCACATTACACTTTGATCATAGTATAGCACATTATACTTTGATCATAGTATAGCACACTACACTTTGATCATAGTATACTGTGAACAGTACAATATACTTTGGTCATAGTATAGCACACTTTTATCATAGTATAGCACATTGAACAGCGTACAGCACACTACACTTTGATCATAGTTTTAGCACACTAGTATCATAGTATAGCACACTATAATCATAGTATAGCACATTACACTTTGATCATAGTACAGCACAATATACTTTGATCATAGTACAGCACATTACACTTTGAACAGAGTACAGCACAATATACTTTAGTCATAGTATAGCACACTACACTTTGATCATAGTATAGCACATTACACTTTGATCATAGTATAGCACACTACACTTTGATCATAGTATAGCACACTACACTTTGATCATAGTATAGCACACTACACTTTGATCATAGTATACTGTGAACAGTACAATATACTTTGGTCATAGTATAGCACATTGAACAGAGTACAGCACACTACACTTTGATCATAGTTTTAGCACACTAGTATCATAGTATAGCACACTACACTTTGAAAAGAGTACATACAGCACACTACACTTTGATCATAGTAAGGCACACTATACTTTGATCATAGTATAGCAAACTACACTTTGATCATAGTATAGCACACTATAATCATAGTATAGCACACTACACTTTGAAAAGAGTACATACAGCACACTACACTTTGATCATAGTAAGGCACACTATACTTTGATCATAGTATAGCAAACTACACTTTGATCATAGTATAGCACACTGTACTTTGATCATAGTATAGCACATTACACTTTGATCATAGTATAGCACAATATACTTTGATCATAGTACAGCACATTACACTTCGAACAGAGTACAGCACAATATACTTTAGTCAGAGTATAGCACACTTTGATCATAGTAAGGCACACTATACTTTGATCATAATATAGCAAACTACACTTTGATCATAATAGCACACTACACTTTGATCATAGTATAGCACATTACACTTTGATCATAGTAAGGCAAACTAAACTTTGATCATAGTATAGCACATTACACTTTGATCATAGTATAGCACATTATACTTTGATCATAGTATAGCACACTACACTTTGATCATAGTATAGCACACTACACTTTGATCATAGTATACTGTGAACAGTACAATATACTTTGGTCATAGTATAGCACACTTTTATCATAGTATAGCACATTGAACAGCGTACAGCACACTACACTTTGATCATAGTTTTAGCACACTAGTATCATAGTATAGCACACTATAATCATAGTATAGCACATTACACTTTGATCATAGTACAGCACAATATACTTTGATCATAGTACAGCACATTACACTTTGAACAGAGTACAGCACATTACACTTTGATCATAGTATAGCACACTACACTTTGATCATAGTATAGCACACTACACTTTGATCATAGTATACTGTGAACAGTACAATATACTTTGGTCATAGTATAGCACACTAGTATCATAGTATAGCACACTATAATCATAGTATAGCACACTACACTTTGAAAAGAGTACATACAGCACACTACACTTTGATCATAGTAAGGCACACTATACTTTGATCATAGTATAGCAAACTACACTTTGATCATAGTATAGCACAATATACTTTGATCATAGTACAGCACATTACACTTCGAACAGAGTACAGCACAATATACTTTAGTCAGAGTATAGCACACTTTGATCATAGTATAGCACATTACACTTTGATTCTACACTTTGATCATAGTATATATAGCACACTGTACTTTGATCATAGTGGAGCACAATATACTTTGATCATAGTATAGCACATTACACTTTGATCATAGTATAGCACAGTATACTTTGATCATAGTACAGCACATTACACTTCGAACAGAGTACAGCACAATATACTTTAGTCATAGTATAGCACATTACATTTGATTCTACACTTTGATCATAGTATATATAGCACACTGTACTTTGATCATAGTGGAGCACAATATACTTTGATCATAGTATAGCACATTACACTTTGATCATAGTATACTGTGAACAGTACAATATACTTTGGTCATAGTATAGCACATTACATTTGATTCTACACTTTGATCATAGTATATATAGCACACTGTACTTTGATCATAGTGGAGCACAATATACTTTGATCATAGTATAGCACATTACACTTTGATCATAGTATATAGCACAGTATACTTTGATCATAGTACAGCACATTACACTTCGAACAGAGTACAGCACAATATACTTTAGTCATAGTATAGCACATTACACTTTGATCATAGTATAGCACACTACACTTTGAAAAGAGTACAGCACACTCCACTTTGATCATAGTAAGGCACACTATACTTTGATCATAGTATAGCAAACTACACTTTGATCATAATAGCACACTACACTTTGATCATAGTATAGCACATTACACTTTGATCATAGTAAGGCAAACTACACTTTGATCATAGTTTAGCACACTGTACTTTGATCATAGTATAGCACATTACACTTTGATCATAGTATAGCACAATATACTTTGATCATAGTACAGCACATTACACTTCGAACAGAGTACAGCACAATATACTTTAGTCAGAGTATAGCACACTTTGATCATAGTATAGCACATTACACTTTGATCATAGTATAGCACATTATACTTTGATCATAGTATAGCACATTACACTTTGATCATAGTATAGCACAGTATAATTTGATCTTAGTATAGCACAATATACTTTGATCATAGTATAGCACACTTTGATCATAGTATAGCACACTACACTTTGAAAAGAGTACATACAGCACACTACACTTTGATCATAGTATAGCACATTACATTTGATACTACACTTTGATCATAGTATAGCACATTACACTTTGATCATAGTAAGGCACACTATACTTTGAGCATAGTATAGCAAACTACACTTTGATTATAATAGCACATTACACTTTGATCATAGTATAGCACACTACACTTTGATCATAGTATACTGTGAACAGTACAATATACTTTGGTCATAGTATAGCACACTACACTTTGAAAAGAGTACAGCACACTCCACTTTGATCATAGTAAGGCACACTATACTTTGATCATAGTATAGCAAACTACACTTTGATCATAATAGCACACTACACTTTGATCATAGTATAGCACATTACACTTTGATCATAGTAAGGCAAACTACACTTTGATCATAGTTTAGCACACTGTACTTTGATCATAGTACAGCACATTACACTTCGAACAGAGTACAGCACACTACACTTTGATCATAGTATAGCACATTACATTTGATACTACACTTTGATCATAGTAAGGCACACTATACTTTGATCATAGTATAGCAAACTACACTTTGATCATAATAGCACACTACACTTTGATCATAGTATAGCACATTACATTTGATACTACACTTTGATCATAGTATAGCACATTACACTTTGATCATAGTATAGCACATTACATTTGATACTACACTTTGATCATATTATAGCACAATATACTTTGATCATAGGCACACTATACTTTGATCATAGTATATAGCAAACTACACTTTGATCAAAGTATAGCACACTATACTTTGATCATAGTATAGCACATTACACTTTGATCATAGTATACCACAGTATAATTTGATCTTAGTATAGCACATTACATTTGTTACTACACTTTGATCATAGTATAGCACATTACACTTTGATCATAGTATAGCACACTATACTTTGATCATAGTATAGCAAACTACACTTTGATCATAATAGCACACTACACTTTGATCATAGTAAGGCACACTATACTTTGATCATAGTATAACACACTACACTTTGATCAAAGTATAGCACAATATACTTTGATCATAGGCACACTATACTTTGATCATAGTATAGCAAACTACACTTTGATCAAAGTATAGCACACTATACTTTGATCATAGTATAGCACATTATACTTTGATCATAATATAGCACAGTATAATTTGATATTACACTTTGATCATAGTATATATAGGACACTGTACTTTGATCATAGTATAGCACACTTTGATCATAGTATATAGCACACTACACTTTGAGCATAGTATAGCACACTTTGATCATAGTATAGCAATGTATATGTATGTACATACTTGTATATACATAGTATGTATGTAGATACATACAAAATAACAAATAATGAATGTGACCACCAACCTGTAAGTTGCTTGAAGGATCTGTTGTCTTTCTTGTTGTGGTCAGGAAAGAGAGGAGCCAAGGGTGAGAGAGGAGATCCAGGTAAACCTCATCAAGGACCACCAGGACCTCATGGAATCCAAGGTGAGCACTGGTGAAAAGAACATTTCAGTAGGACTGCAATGTAGTGTAAGATAATGATGTCATGTAACTTACCACCACTGTCCTCACATCCTCAGGTCCTCCAGGCGTTGACGGCGTGGCTCGAGGCGGCCGACCAGGCGAGCGAGGACCCCAGGGAGCGGCCGGCGGGCCAGGTCATCCTGGTAAAGCAGGTCCACAAGGACTCCCGGGTTTCTGCGAGGCCGCCATGTGTTTGGCAGCATCTGCGTACACTTCACCAAGACTGCAGGAAGCAGGGACCATCAAAGGACCCAACTTTTAAAAGTGGTGTCAGCAACACAGTTGAGATGGAAGGACACCACTCTTCTCACTTGAGGACTTCGTAGCCACACATCCATCTGGAGAGATGAAATACTTTGTTGGAAATGGACTTCATGCAACAACATCAAATGTCTTTCAAGACTTGGACCAATAAAGAACACACCTGTCCTGCTTGATCTCCTTTCTCTTGTTGCTCAGCAACCGCATATCCCATCTCCCACAATGCAGTGCTGTAAATCTTCGTAAATGTGTGTTGATTATTATGTAGTGAAAAGGCAATGAACACAAACAAAGTGTGAATGATTCCAAAGTTCCTACAGAGATGTTTTCTTATTTCCCCTCCCTTACTTTGATCCTAGTATAGCACACTACACTATGATCATAGTATAGCACAATATACTTTGATCATAGTATATGTATATATATGTGCTGCTTTGTTAGCCGTCCT
>NC_084631.1:32483332-32490832 GCF_033978795.1 Nerophis ophidion | reverse complement strand
TATTTTACTTCTTTATCTCTTTTTGTCAACCAAAAATGCTTTGCTCTAATTTGGGGGTACTTGGATTAAAAACAATTTTCACGGGGGTTACATCACTGAAAAAAGGTTGAGAACCACTGCTCTAAAGGATATCACCACATGGGCTCAGGAACACTTCACAAAACCACTGTCACTAAATACAGTTTGTCGCTACATCTGTATGTGTAAGTTAAAGCTCTAATATGCAAAGCGAAATACATTTATCAACAACATCCAGAAACGCCGCCGGCTTCTCTGGGCCTGAGATCATCTAAGATGGACTGATACAAAGTGGAAAAGTGTTCTGTGGTCAGACGAGTCCACATTTCGAATTGTTTTGGGAAATATTCAACATTGTGTCATCCGGACCAAAGGGGAGGCGAACCATCCAGATTGTTATCGACGCAAAGTTCAAAAGCCAGCACTAGCTTAACTTACACATCTGTGAAGGCACCATTAATGCTGAAAGGTACATACAGGTTTTGGAACAACATATGCTGCCATCCATGCGCCGTCTTTTTCATGGACGCCCCTGCTTATTTCAGCAACACAATGCCAAGCCACATTTAGCATGTGTTACAACGGCGTAGCTTCGCAAAAAAAAGAGTGCGGGTACCTTCCTAACCCGCCTGCAGTCCAGACCTGTCTCCCATGGAAAATGTGTGGCGCATTATGAAGCGTAAAATACGACAGCGGAGACCCCGGACTGTTGAACGAATGAAGCTCTACATAAAACAAGAATGGGAAAGAATTCCACTTTCAAAGTTTCAACAATTAGTTTCCTCAGTTCCCAAACGCTTATTGAGTGTTGTTAAAAGAAAAGGTGTTGTAACACAGTGGTGAACATGCCCTTTCCCAACTACTTTGGCACGTGTTGCAGCCATGAAATTTTAAGTTAATTATTATTTGCAAAAAATAAATGAAGTCTTTGTAGTGCATTCAATTGAATATGGGTTGAAAAGGATTTGCTAATCAATGTATTCCGTTTATATTTACATCTAACACAATTTTCCAATGTATATGGAAACGGGGTTTGTACATATATGTGTGTGTTTGTATATATATATATATATATATATATATATATATATAAATATATATATATATATGTATATATCTACACACATATATATATATATATATTTTACAAAAGTCCCCAAAAAGTGTAAACTCCAGAAAGGTTGGACTTAATCCCACAGAGCCACTAAGAAAGAGACATTAAACACAATGAACGTGTTTTCACATCGGAAGCCAATTTACTTACTTTGATTCTAAAGGTGTGTCGACTGCAGTTCAGCCAAGTAGCTTTCAGCACAACCTAAAATGAGACAAACTATGAATACTATGACAAAGCACATGTCAAATATCTGCCTGCATCTGTGCTTAGTACACAGTGCTGGCAGCATGAACAAATAAATCCAAATTATAAATGGCAATATTGAGGTGTGGCTGTTCGTGCCATAAGTGTACCTGGAAAATGAATGGCAGGCGGCCTTGCACATCTTGTTTAGTGTCTGAGGAAAAGAAAAAAAGAGGAAAGTTGACAAAAAAGGTAAAATATCAAGACTACTTTTCCTGAAATTGGGTGCATTTCTACATTATATTTTACCGTTAGATTTATTCTCATCTACCGACCTCTTTTGGTCTGCTTTTTGACACTTATGTGTCCAATTCATTGTACCACATATTCCCCCCCCCCCCCCAATAAATTAATAAGATTATCATTATCCATCCATCCATTTTCTACCGCTTATTCCCTTTTGGGGTCGCTGGTGCCTATCTCAGCTACAATTCATTGTACCACATATTTCCCCCCCCAATAATTTAATAAGATTATCATTATCCATCCATCCATTTTCTACCGCTTATTCCCTTTTGGGGTGGCGGGGGGCGCTGGTACCCATCTCAGCTACAATTCATTGTACCACATATTTCCCCCCCCAAAAAATTAATAAGATTATCATTATTTGAAATGTAATTCTAAAATGCATGCAACTCCATCCTGTAGCCACGCCCCGTTGACGTCGTCATGTCAACAATATTTTCTCACTGGGGAGAAAATAAATGCTGTATGTAGGTTCTCAACCTTTTTTCAGTGATGTACCCCCTGTGAACACTTTTTTAATTCTAGTACCCCCTAATCAGAGCAAAGCATTTTTGGTTGAAAAAAGAGATAAAGAAGTAAAATACAGCACTATGTATTTTAGTTGTAGCTATTTTAAGAATATTTTTAAAAAAATCTCAGGTACCCCTTGGAATACCTTCAAGTACCCCCAGGGGTACACGTACCCCCATTTGAGAACCACTGCTGTAGAATATGGAGAATATGGAAAATGACACTGTTGAATAAATGATATTTGCAAACAGACAAGTTTTGGCAACAAATAAATACAAACATTGAAAATTTTTTATAATTTTGGTGAATTTTTTCGATGCCAAAATTTACATTTTTGTACACTTTTGTATGTTACTAAAAAGATTTTTATGATTGTATCTCTTGCTACGAATTTTGTTTAGTTATTTTATCCGACTTGGCTTCTTTCTTTTTTTTACAGATGGGTGCTGGTTAGCGCCTTGCATGGCAGCTCCCTCCATCAGTGTGTGAATGTGTGTGTGAATGGGTAAATGTGGAAGTAGTGTCAAAGCGCTTTGAGTACCTTGAAGGTAGAAAAGCGCTATACAAGTACAACCCATTTATCATTTATTTACAGTATCAAAACAGAATTTTTTAACACGAGCGGCGGGGCTTAAAACGAGTTTAGGCGGGATCAGTTCTACTGGATATAAAAATACAGTAGAGGAAGAGAGGAGGACCATCCACCCATCCTTTTTCTACCGCTTGTCCCTTTTTGGGGTCGTGCTGCCCACTGGCGTCTAAATTAAGTGTATAAGTTATGATTTATTCATGTTCACCTATACATACTTTGAATATGTAGTACAAGCAGTCCATAAATGATGTATTTTCAAATGATCCATGTTTTTCACTAAATAACTGTGATATTTGGCAAAACTCCGCACGCATTGATTTTATGATTGAAACTTTTATTAGTAGATTGCACAATACAGTACACATTCTGTACAATTGACCACCCCAATACGTTTTTCAACTTGTTTAAGTCAAGGTCCACGTTAATCAATTCCTGGTTAAAAAAACAAAAAAAACATGAATACAACAGTGCTTTGATGTATTTCCACCCGGAGAAAAAAACAGCGACTAAGTATTTATTATGTATTTATGTAGTATGTATTTATTCATGTAAAACATTTAACAGCAGACATGCAAATCTTGGTGTGACGTGAATAACCAATTTGTGTTAAAATGCCAGACTTGGAGGCATAGGGGCCGATCTACATTTCTGCCAGTGGGTGCCTCGCTATTAGACGTTCAGCGAAGTTAATATCCCATACTATTTGTGGATTTATTATTGTGTAAAACGGACCAAACTCGACACAAAATTAACTACAGTAAGAATGATTTTTCAAAAATGATTTTAAAGATTGAAAGTTGCAATTAATCCCACACGGGATCTCGGGCCCTGAAGCACACACGACTATGTTGAGCGACCTCTGGTGGTTCATCCTGGTGTTGCCTCATCTGTGGATACAACTTCATGCACAGAACTTTTTTTTAAACGTTTGGAAGCAAAACCTTACATCTGATCTATTTTTCTTTCTACGTTTACATCTAAATAATTCGGACTCATGTTTTATTGTATTGTCAAGTATTTTGACTTGTTTACAATGTGCTGAAAGAATGGCGATTGTTAATCATTTCCTGCATTCATTGCAAATAATACAAAATATGGGAATCCATCATATCCTCAATGATTATATTTACATGTACATTTGAAAGTACTAAATATTTTTAAAAGCATCATCATAAGCAGGGGTCTCAAACTCAATTTACCTGGGGGCCACTGGATGCAGAAACTGGGTGAGGCTGGGCCGCAGGAAAAGATTTCTTAACAAATCTAACATGCACTTTTTAGTGAATTCACCTTTTATGAATGGCTTTCCCGCCCTAACAACACACTTGCCAATCCTCACGATTTTTCCGGGATACTCCAGAATTTCAGTGCACCCAGTAAGTATTATTCAATAAACATATGTATAAAGGTTTTATGAATTGCTGCTGTTTCTTAGAATGTTTTTAATAAATCTCACTTGTCCCTTGGCATACCTTCAAGTACCCCCAGGGGTTCGCGTGACGTTTTGGCTGCAAGGTGTTGTGGGTATTTGTCCTCTTGTGTTTAAGTTGTGTTAGGGTACGGAAATTCTCCCAAAAAGGGTTTGTCATTCTTTTTTGGTGTGGGTTCACAGTGTGGCGCATATTTGTGACAGTGTTAAAAACATTTTTTACGCCACCCTCAGTGTGACCTGTATGGCTGTTGAACAAGTACGTCTTGCAGCCACTGGCGTTGCAACTTGTACTGCACAAGTCTCACACAACATGTTACAGAGCCGACACAATGGTGGTGTGACGTAAAAGCGTGCGCAATGACATGTAGTAGAGCAGTAGTCCTCTTTTAGGAGAATGACGTGCAACCATTCTCCCGAATTTGTCCCAATTTTGACCCAGCCGACATTGTTAAGGGCTGCCGTGACTTTAACGTCCTCTACAACAGTGGTTCTCAACCTTTTTTCAGTGATGTACCCCCCAGTGAAATTGTTTTTAATTCAAGTACCCCCTAATCAGAGCAAAGCATTTTTTTGTTGAAAAAAAGAGATAAAGACGTAAAATACAGCACTATGCCATCAATTTCTGATTTATTAAATTGTATAACAGTGCAAAATATTGCTCATTTGCAGTGGTGTTTCTTGAACTATTTGGAAAAAAAGATATAAAAATAACTAAAAAAAATAAACAAGTGATTCAATTATAAATAAAGATTTCTACACATGGAAGTAATCAACTTAAAGTGCCCTCTTTGGGGATAGTAATAGAGATCCATCTGGATTCATCAACTTCATTCTAAACATTTCTTCACAAAAAAAAGAAAATTTTAACATCAGTATTTATGGAACATGTCCACAAAAAGTCTAGCTGTCAACACTGAATGTTGGATTGTCGTATTATTTTTCCACAGTTTACGAACTTACATTCATACTTCATTGAAGTATTATTCAATAAACATATGTAGAAAGGTTTTATGAATTGCTGCTCTTTCTTTGAATGTTTTTAATAAATCTCACTTGTCCCTTGGCATACCTTCAAGTACCTCCAGGGGTTCGCGCACCCCGTAAAAGAGGACTACTGCTCCACTACATGTCATTGCGCACGCTTTTACGTCACACAACCAATGTGCCGGCTCTGTAACATGTTGTGTGAGACTTGTGCAGTACAAGTTGCAACGCCAGTGGCTGCAAGACGTACTTGTTCAACAGCCTGAGGGTGGCGTAAAAATTTTTTTGGAACACTGTCACAAATATGCGCCAGACTGTGAACCCACACCAAAAAAGAATGGCAAACCCTTTTTGGGAGAATTTCCGCACCCTAACACAACTTAAACACAAGAGGACAAATACCCACAACACCTTGCAGCCAAAACTCTCTTGGGCTACAATATACAACGCCTCAACCGACGCAAGTAGGGAGGGTGGGGGGTTAGTGGTAGCAGGGGTGTGTATATTGTAGCCCGGAAGAGTCAGGTCTGCATGGGATTCTGGGTAATTGTTCTGGAGTATTTATGCTGTGTTACGATGCGGATGTTCTCCTGAAATGTGTTTGTCATTCTTGTTTGGTGTGGGTTCACAGTCTGGCACATATTTGTACAGTGTTAAAAGTTTTTTTTACAGCCACCCTTAGTATGACGTGTGTAGCTGTTGATCAAATATATCTTGCAATAACAGACGTGCGTCTCACATTGCCAGATGCAACATACAACTGGGCTTGCACGCTGTCAGTCCAGGATGTAGGGGGCGCTTATGGCACTTCCTGAATATTGTTGATCTGGAAAAATTTGACAGGGGCATCGAGAGAATTGGTGCCCTGAAATTCAGGGTTCTCCCGGGAAAATTGAGGACGTTGGCAAGCATGACGCTGGCAAGCACCGTTCATATTAAACTCGCGGGCCGCACCAACATTAAATTGTCATATCAAAGCGCAGGCCGCATAATAATGTCTCGTGGGCCGCATGTTTGAAACCCCTGATCATAAGGAACTGAGGGGTTATTTACAATTAATTTAAAAAAAAATAGACTGGACTTTAAGGGGAAACTTTTTTTTATTAACGATTATAATGATTGTGATTAATTTCCTGCCTTCATTGCAAAAAATACAAAATATGGGAATACATTATATCCTCAATGCTCCACATTACATTTACGTGTACATTTGAAAGTACGACATATTCTTAAAAACATCATCATAATGAGCTGAGGGGTTATTTACAATGAATTAAAAAAAAAATGGACTGAACATTTTTTATTAAAAATTATTTCCAACAAATCTTTAAAAAAGAATATCCGAGTAGTACTATATGATGTTTGTGTATATAGTTCAACAACAAAGACAAAGACGCTACTGGCTCCACTATGGACGGGACTCTCGCTACTGTATTGGATCCACTATGAACTGGACTCTCCATTATATTGGATCCACTGTGAACTGGACTTTCACAATATCATGTTAGACCCACTCGACAACCATTGCTTTTGATCTCCCCTAAGGGGGACGGGAGTCCTCTCCAAGGTTTCTCATAGTCACCGTCACAGACGTCCCACTGGGGTGAGTTTTTCCTTGCCCTTATGTGGGCTCTGTAGCGAGGATGTCGTTGTGGCTTGTGCAGCCCTTTGAGACACTTGTGATTTAGGGCTATATAAATAAGCATTGATTGATTGATTATCTCTGCCTTGGTGGCACATCTGGAATTCCTTCACAGGCGTGTTCCTGAGAGGTCATCAAGCTGATAGTTGACTGTTTTATTTTACCTCCAAAAAATCTAATAATCATATAATAAATCCTCTATGAACTGTATCGTAACTTTTACATATGAGTAATTGCTTTAAAGTTATTTGTATTTGCTTTGCAAAGAGAATGTATACATCAGGGGTCACCAACCTTTTTGAAACCAAGAGCTACTTCTTGGGTACTGATTAATGCGAAGGGCTACCAGTTTGATACACACTTAAATAAATTGCCAGAAATAACCAATTAGCTGAATTTACCTTTAATAAATAAATCTATAAGTATAAAAAAATGGGTATTTCTGTCCGTCATTCCGTCGTACATTTTTTTTCCTTTTACGGGAATAAATGATGAAAAAATGATGAAAAAAGCCCTTAATTGAACGGTTTAAAATAGGAAAAAACAGAGAAAAAAATTAAAATGTAATTTTGAAACATAGTTTATCTTCAATTTTGACTCTTTAAAATTCAAAATTCAAGCGAAAAAAATGAAGAGAAAAACTAGCTAATTCATTTCTTTATGACATTTTAAAAAAAATAATTCATGGAACATCATTAGTAATTTTTCCTGATTAA
>NC_084631.1:32420832-32478332 GCF_033978795.1 Nerophis ophidion | reverse complement strand
GAGCTATTCAGTAGGATTTAAGCTCCAAGCTTACATCACACTCAAATTTTTACAGCATACCTTTGGTAAGTGAGAAGAAGTTTTAAAATAATTAGCGCATGCTCACTTTTACCGCATGCCTTTGTTAAGCGCAGGAGTGAGAATAGGTTTTAAATTAATTAGCGCCCCGGCGGCAATTCAAGGAAATACGGTAAATGTATTTTTTGTATTCTATTTTGGTTACATTGAATTTCCAACCCCCTGGAGCTGTTTTGTACTATTTTTTATAATGTTTTGTAAAGTTTTGTACTGTTGTTGGATTTTTTAGGATTATTTTTTGTCAACTATTTTTAAATGTTGAAATTAATAAATAAACATAAAAAAAAAAAAGTAAAATTAGCGAACGCTGCTAAATAGCTAGCTATTTTCAGTTATTTCCGGTCGGATGGATTTTCACGGGACACATTTCCGGTATTGTGTCAGAAGCCATGATGAGAAAAAGGAAGTGAGCTCCTTTCACTACTCATTTGCCTACCCTTCTTAGACGCTACATTAAGTCGCCGCAGAAATGGCAACTTGACGCGTGAATAAACGTTGAATAATGTGGACATTTTACGCTTCGTTCACATTCAAACAAATAAACCAACTGCTGTCGTGCGGTGCGGGTTAATGCCGACTCAACTATTAAGCTAGCAAATTGGCGGGAAAAAGTCGACAACACGGCAAAATTTCACAAAGTTAACACTCGCTCAAAAGGTAACAAGTAGTCTTAAATGACTCATTAAATAAATTACACATTTACACAAGTACTTACCTCTTCACGCTGTGCCGCTTTTCGTGCTTTCCCGCCAAATTTTCGTTTTCCGAGTGTAGTCGAAGACCTGGGACGTCACTTCCGGTCCTGATACTCAGGTCCCGCGAGATCTTGCAGGTATCGTGAGTGGCCTAACCAATCAGGCAAGACTTGTCTACGTCACTTCCTTTCGTGACTAAGGTCTCGCGGGATTTTGCAGGTATCGTGCGTGGCCTACTCAATCAGGGAAGACCTGGCCACGTCACTTCCTTTCGTGATACCAAGGTCATTTTTTTTTTTTTTATTTTATTTATAAATCTCAACATTTACAAACAAACAGACGAAAAGCAATAATCGAAATAGTACAAAATAAAACAGCACCTGTGATGCTGAGGTCTCGCGAGATCTTGCAGATATCGTGCTTGGCCTACCCAATCAGGGAAGACCTGGCTACGTCACTTCCTTTCCAGCAATTACTACCTTCCCTGACGCCACCAAAAAAAACTTGGACAATTAAAACGACCAAAAATGTTTAAAAACAAAACAATGTTCATGTGTTTGTAAATGTTAAACTAAATAAAGGTATTTAAAAAAAAAAAAACTGTTGCGGACGTCACGTGATGTGACGTGTGGTTTTTAATTGGCACACACATAGAAACACATTAAAATAATTGAAAAAAACAAAAACTAAAAAAATAAAATAACAAATACATTTAAAAAAATGTAATTGAAAATAAAAATAAGTAAATAGAAATAGATTTAAAAAATCTGTCGCTTCATCCTGGACAATATTCATGACAAATTTGTGCTTTGTTTTAAATATTTCATATTTGGTTTTACACTGTATGAACAACAATTTGAAAAGGAACTTTACCTTAGCAACCTCATTGTTCTATTGGCTAAGTTTTATATTCATAAATGTAAGTTTCTCAATACCCGACCTGTCTTTTGTACCTTTAAAAAAGATTTAGAACTCTACATTAAAACACTCTCCACCTCTAACAACAAAAAAGCTGTGAAAACAATGATGCTGTGTTCCAAATTTAAGTTATTTACTGAAATTGAGTGAGCCTATGGCTTTGCACTTTGTTTATTGTGTATGTATATATATATATATTATATATATATATATATATATATATATATATATATATATGTATATGTATATATATATATATATATATGTATATATATATATATATATATATATATATTTGTATTCTATTCTAGTCACTTTAAATTTACAACCCCGGCGCTGTTTTATTTTGTACTGTTTTTGTACTTATTTAGATTATTGTTTCTCGTCTGTTTTTAAATGTTGAAATGTATAAATAAAATTTAAAAAAAAAAATAGATAAAACAAAACAAATGTAAAGCAAAAATAGGTGCAGGACAGGTTAGGAAGACCTAAGGTCTTGTAAGAGACACCAGCCTAAAAACGTCACACTTTACACAGCAGCAGCCCCCAAAACATAAAAAAAATTAAAATAAAAAAAGTATAATAAAAAATAAAATACATGTCACATACAGCAAACATCAATATCATAATTCACTTAAAACCAATGTGGACCTGAATTGGTATTTTAACAATAAAGTGTAGATTGAAGAGCCGGTGGCAGTTTATTTCCAAAGAGAAGTATTTGTAAGAAATGTAGGTCATATTTTAGCCTCCATTTCTTACTTGACATTCTACATAGAGGTCGATGAAAGTCATGACAGTGTCTTGTTTTGTATTTAATTGCAGAAGAAGATGAAAACAATTATGAAACACAATGAAAAATAAATCAACAAATGTACATAAAAATAGATACACAATATATGTTCACATTGTATTTGATGAGTACGATTTTATAAAAGGTAGCACTTCAAATACTACTGCAATACATTGCATGTGGCTATATTAAATTATAGTATGTCAACCATCAATAAAACAACAGCCTTTACTCAAAATACCTACCGACTGTCATGTCTGTTGATCATATTTTTGTTTGGCCATGTGCTGTTTGTTGTTTGGATATTTTTTAGTTCCTGCTTGTGCACTCTTGCTTGTTTTGTTTCCATGACTACTCATTAGTTTCACCTGTCTCACGTTTTGCACTCGCGCACCTGTCACTATTCAGGTCGGTATTATTTAAGCTTGCAGTTGCCAGGCAGTCGGCCTGGTTACATTACCTGCTAGACACCAATGCTGTCGTAGTTTTCTTGCTGCTCGTTTCTTTCCAAGTGAGTTTTGTGTATTCTTGTCACAGTAAGTGTTTATTTGTTTCATGTCAATAGCTTTTTGCCAAAGTGCTAGTTTTTTTTTCATTAATCAAGTTTAATCCCCGCCTTTGTGCGCGCTAGTGATGGGTAGATGAGGTGTCATGTATCGTTTCGACACATTGCAAAACTGTATTGATACTGTGTCATTAAATACTGACATCTCCTGGACATAAAAAATCCCTACAGGCAACCTATGGACCGATTCAACTGACACTGATTTTATGACCTAGTGCAGGGGTCGGGAACCTTTTTGGCTGAGAGAGTCATACATGCCAAATATTTTAAAAAGTATTTCCGTGAGAGCCATATAATATTTTTTTTAAGACTGAATACAACTAAATGCGTGCATTTTTAAGTAACACCAACATTTTTAGAGTATAATCAGTCTCTTATTCTTTTTAATAACATTGTTATTCTGAAGCTAACCAACAATAAATAAAATACTTCTTACCATTAATGCGACTTCTTGAACAGGTGCGGTAGAAACCAGATGGATGGATTCAAATGCATGAGAATGTTTTATATTTTGAACGTTATTTTTGACACAGTGATTAACAGCGGAATTATTCAGTACTTACCGTGTTAAGCAATTTCGCTAAGATTGATCTGAGAGCCAGGTGCTGTCATCAAAAGAGCCACATTTGGCTCTAGAGCCATAGGTTCCCTACCCCTGACCTAGTGTATACAATAATATAAACCAAGTCATTGTATGGCATTTAGGATTATTTCATATCTTCATTTAAATAAAAAAATAGTTTTTTTTAATCTTTTTTAGATACAGTCAATAAATAATGTGAACATGTATCATAACGTGGAAATCTAAGAGAACGTGTTGAGAATGAGGATACTTGTGGACTGGGAATTTTATTTTTTTACAGATGCGCTCTGAATACGCACTGTTGATTGATTGAAACTTTTGTTAGTAGATTTTTTTTTTACCATGAATTGATTAACGTGGACCCCGACTTGAACAAGTTGAAAAACTTATTCGGTTTTACCATTTAGTGGTCAATTGTACGGAATATGTACTGAACTGTGCAATCTACTAATAAAAGTATAAATCAGTCAAAATTGCACAGTTCAGTACATATTCTGTAAAATTGACCACTAAATGGTGACTGTGAGGATTCTTCTTCGGCATGGTAATGCCGGTTTTGTTTTCCCGAGGATGCGTCAAAGCAGAACACAGCAAAGGTAAGATATAAAGGTATTTATTAAAGTAATGAAAGGCCAGGAACAAAAACACGGGAGCTAAGGAAAAAGGCAAACAAAAGACGCTAGCCTGAAAGCTAGGATAACACTAGGAAACTAAAACTTGGCTCGAGGGCACAAACGAGAAAACAAATCATCAGTATGAAAACTGGAATAAACAAGTGGCATAGCGTGACAGCTAGCGAGAAAATACATACGATAGAAAGATGAGAGTCGTCACTGTAGCACGTAGGCAAATTAGGATCCGAGAATGAATAACGAAAAGGGCAGAGTTTAAATAAGGGAGGTGATTAGACGAAAACAGGTGTGCGTAGATAACCTGGAGTAACAGCTGAAACTAAGTAACCATGGTGATGGACTAAACGGGAAATAAACGGATCAAACGGAGAATGAGAACAAAGATGGAAAAACAATAATATGTGAAGATCTGAGTCATGGATCACATCAGTAACACCAGAATAAGTTTTTGAACTTGTTTAAGTTGGGGTCCACGTTAATCAATTCATGGTAAAAACGTAATGATTGATCCATCGAGCTGGATTTGAACAAGTTCCCTAAGGAACTCAGCATGAGCATTTACAGACCACCACTCTACCAAGTGAGCTACCGAAACGGTTCAACACAAAACCTAGAACTCTTACAGACCGACTAACAGATCGAGTAGAAACTTTGAGATAACAGGATGAACCAACAAGGAAATGAACACCTTTTTCCGATATATGATCAAAATATTCCCACACGGCGGAAATGATCTCCGATGACGATAAATGACAAATGACCAACGACAGAAGTGCGGCGATTCTGTTGGCAGCAGCATCTCGTTGACAGATGCGCTTCCTTAAAAACAGTTTGGCGCGCACGCCTCAGTGCGACACAGTTCGCATATCGGTTACGTGACCGAAACAGCTCATGATCGGACACGTAACTTTCGTAAAGCGGTACGCGCACCGACACAGGGTTTTGCTCTATGAGCTCGACGCATGCGCCGATGCATCAGTGTTGCCGGACACATCAGTTGAGCGCGCATTTAGTTTTGTACCTTATGTTAGATTTTAAATAAAATCAAGTATTTACCTCCAAGCCATGTCCGATCCAACTTTACTTGCATCTCGGGAAAACAAACACCCCAAAGTCCACGCCCTGACACCGATAAATTCAGTAATTTCGTTTTTCATCAACAATAACCCCTAAAATTTTGCTTGGCTGACTTTGATGCCATTAATAGGTAATTTTACCTCATCGTTATTAAAACCCTTTTTTTTTTTTTTTTTTTACTTATCATAAAACAAAATGTTTTTTTTATATTTTAAGTGACGATTTATTCATTTTAAACCAGGGGTGCCCACACTTTTTCTGCAGGCGAGCTACTTTTCAATTGACCAACTCGAGGGGATCTACCTCATTTATATATATCATTTATATTTATTTATTTATTTATGAAAGAGACATTTTTGTAAACAAGTTAAATGTGTTTAATGATAATACAAGCATGTGTAACACATATAGATGTCTTTCTTTCACAAAGACAAGAATATAAGGTGGTGTATTACCTGATTCTGATGACTTGCATTGATTGGAATCATACAGTAATGATGATAACGCCCACATTTACAAATGGAGGAGAAAAAAAGTTGTCCTTTCTGTACAATACCACATGAAAGTGGTTGGTTTTTGGCATCTAATTCATCCAGCTTCCATACACTTTACAAGAAAAACATTGGCGACAAATTCCGTAGCTTGCTTGATTGACATTCATGGCACCCAAGGGTCTTGTGAGATGACGCTGGCTGCTGCCAGTTCATTATTATGAAAAAATGACAGAGAGGAAGGCGAGAAACACTTTTTATTTCAACAGACTTTCGCGCCGTCCCTTCCGTCAAAACTCTAAAGGCCGAATGCACATTTCCTATCTTCACAATAAAAGCCCTGCTTCATGCTGCCTGCGCTAACAAAATAAGAGTCTCGGAAAGGGAGGGATCGCTTGTGCACGCCAGTTTTCCGAGACTCTGTATTTAGTTAGCGCAGGCAGCATGAAGCAGGGCTTTTATTGTGAAGATAGGAAATATGCAGTCGGCCTTTAGAGTTTTGACGGAAGGTACGGCGCTAGAGTCTGTTGAAATAAAAAGTGTTTCTCGCCTTCCTCTCGGTCATATTTTAATAATAATGATGATCTTGCAGCAGCCAGCGTCATCTCACAAGACCCTCCGGTACCGTGAATGTCATTTAAGTGACGTCTTGGTGAAGATTGATGAGCACTAATTTTTAGGTCTATTTTTTTTAAAAGCCTGGCTGGAGATCGACTGACACACCCCCCGCGGTCGACTGGTAGCTCGCGATCGACGTAATGGGCACCCCTGATTTAAACCATTCAGAAATATTTGGCATTTCCACATTTGTTTCTCTTGTCAAAGAATCAAGACTTTAATGAGATATTAAATACAATTATCATCTGCAAACATAAAGAGGCAGTACATTCTTATATTATTAAATCATTGATACAGATTAGAAATAAAAGAGGTCCCAAAATAGAACCTTGAGGAGCCCCAGAAACTAATGTAGCTCTGTTAGAATTATGATTATTAACAGAAACATATTGTTCTCTTGTGTATTTTACTATGTACTGCTTTTATATTTCCGATGTAATATTTTTGAACTGTTTTATATTTTATCTTTTTTCCTGTAATGCATCTTTGAGTACAATGAAAAGCGATATACCAAATAAAATTGATTATTATTATGAAGATGCCTTTATAACCGTTTTAAACATTTTTAAGCCCATTTTTTTATATGGTTTAGAACAATTTTAATATTGACAGTATCAAAAGCCTTGGATAAACCTACAAATATGACAAGAGTATAATTTCCCATTATCTAAATGTTAATCTAAATCCGTTGCAATTCCATCAACAAATTTCAGCATTTATGTAGGAATTTTTCCTCTGAAATTTTCTTGCCTTCTTGTACTAATTTAAAAAACTGATATTTATATTTATTTTTAAAATGAGTATGACTTAAACAACACGTTTTATATAGCCTATTTTTTTAGTAATGGAAGATTTTTTACAATCCTTGGTTTTAAAATGTTTCTTCTAAGTGTATTTTTGCTTTGCAAACATTTATTTAAAAAAGCAATAAACATATGCATAAATAAATCAGGGTTCGTACACCTTTTCCATGGCCAACTTCAAGCACTTTTTAAGGACTTTTAAGATCAATTTAGTAGTTTTTCCAATACTCTTCAAAAGGCAAAAAACAGTGTGAATTACCTTGTTTGAGGTCACCAAATGCTATCTGTAGGAAAAATAGGGAAAATCTGCTAAAAGGTGAAATGAGTGAAATTCACATTTCACTCATTTATTAACAAAACTGTTCCACAATAATATAAGGATAACAATTTAAAGGGAAATATTTTGTTTCACAACACCTCAGTCACCTTTCATTAAGCATATCGAGCCTTATAATTGTGGAAATGATAAGATATCGGTTTTTAGTTGAGAGAAGTTCTTAACATTATAATTTATTATCGACAAACGCTCACTTTTTTCCTTTCACAGCTTGTAATAACTGTCTGTAATTAACATGTAATCTAGCGCTGATCTCAAAGTTTAGGTCTAGAATGTACCAAAATGTTAAACAAAACTTTCGCTAACCTTTCGTATGTCGCCTTTATTAGCAGCAGCCGGTACGAGACACGGTGTTGGAGCTGGAGTGAGAGCCAGAGAGAGAGAGACTTGGACAGATTAAAAAAACATTTTGCTGGAAAGCAAAACACTGGCACTATGTCTACGGAAATAAAACAGCGTTGTAACCCTGATCCGGGCTCTCGTGACAGTGTTTGGTGGTCCGAGGAACCCACTGGAGGGCAACCTCCACATATGGTAAGCCAGCTCAGCATCATGATGTTTGAAAACCACATCCCATGAAACATTTGCCAGTGAGAATTTCATGGAATCCACATTTTTCTTTGTGAATTTACAATGTTTCATTTCAATGTTTGTTAAAGAAAAAACCTGAAATACTGGAAGATGATCTGAAATACAAGTAATCAGTAAACCAGAAAGAATTGAATTATAAAAGTGTTAGTTCAAATATTATTAAGTAAAGTTAAGATTTGTTTGTTATCCTTGGGTAGAAATTACACATGTTGAATTTAGAAATCAATTGAATGACTAGATTTGTGTTTTAAAAAGTCAATATTAAAATCCCTAAAGATAATACAAGCCCTCTTTTGGACACTAATCATCTCCAAAGTGGAATAAAGACGCCCACCTGACGGTGTCACCTTCGGGTGGGCCATTAATACACCCAATAATCAGATTATTCCCTCCAAAGTTACTGCAATTTGAAATTTTTACAAATATTTAAATGTTTTATTCATGATTTCTGTAGAAACAATCACAAAATGCAGTTTGTTTGTTTGTTTTTTTAGAATAAAAAAATGCATTTAGTTAAGATAATTACTAATATATTGGAATATGGGATACATAATTTAAATGTGTTTTTACTATCAAATGAACCTAAAATATAAATTATTTTGTCTTTGTGTAAACATTGGACAAAAAGATCAATGAGATGTTCATATTTTAATTTAAATTTTTGTAAATGGCTGTGATGATAATGTAAATGAGGGATTTTTAGTCACATGTTATGTTGTTGATACTATTCATTTTTGTTTGACTACTTTTGGATTGTTTTGTGTCATGTTTGTGTGTCCTCTCAATTGCTCTGTTGATTGCTATTGTGAATGTCGCTGGGTATGGTTTCGGAATTGTATTATTTTACTGATTAAAACAAAAATAAAACAAGTAAATACATAAATAAAAGAAACAATTACTTACCTCTCACTGAAAGAGAACAACAATATATGAATGAACAAGGGGGTAGACTTGAAAAAAAAATCATGCAATATTCACAGAATTTCATTCTTACAGTATGTCATTGCAATGACAGAAGACTGGGGGCGCCACTAACTCCCATCGAGTATTTTTTTCCATCCATTCATTTTATACAGCTTTTCCCTTTTGGGGTTGCTGGAGCTTATCACAGCTGCATTTACTTTTTAAATCTTAAAACTACTACTTAACTATTGTATATCTGTGTACCATAACACTGGTACCATATTTTTCGGACTATAAGTCGCCGTTGTTTTTTTTTATAGTTTGGCCGCGAGTGACATGTGTGAAATTATTAACACATTACCGTAAAATATCAAATATTACTTATCTTATTCGCGGAAGAGACGAAGAAAATGTCAGCAATCGTCACACACACGTCAACCAATAGGAATCATAGGATTTATCGATTAGGAGTGACAGATTGTTTGGTAAACGTATAGCATGTTCTATATGTTTTAGTTATTTGAATGACTCTTACCATAATATGTTACGTTAACATACCAGGCACATTCTCCGTTGGTTATTTATGCCTCATATAACGTACACTTATTCAGCCTGTTGTTCACTATTATACATCTATTTTAAATTGCCTTTCAAATGTCTATTCTTGGTGTTGGGTTTTATCAAATAATTTTCCCCAAAAAATTGGACTTATACTCCAGTGTGACGTATATATGTTTTTTTCATTCTTTATTATGCATTTTCGGCTGGTGCGACTTATACCCCGGAGCGATTTATAATCCAAAAAATACGGTACTTGAAATGATCAGTTTTGTGAATTGATGTAAATCAGGCGTGTCCAAAGTGTGGCCTGCAGTTAATTTGGTAATGGCTCCCGGCCCATTCTAAAAAATACTATAATAAACATTTTAAACATAAAAGAGTGTAATAAAAGAGTAAACAGTGACATGTAACAAGAAAAAGTTGTAATGTAGACACTAATAACACAAAGCTGCCATGCGGACTGTTACTGACCTGCTGAAGGCTCCTATTACTTCACTGGAACAATTACACTTTCAAATATTTTGGGGGGGAAATATTGCATATTTTGTGCGAAACAAAGTTTTCTTTCCCTAAAAAGGCATAGAACAAACAAAAAGATATGAAAAAAATGATGAAATCTTATAATCAAGAGATCTACAGACTTAAGCGTTAAAAGTAAACATATATATATAAATATACATTTGGCTTATTTTCAACACTTATTATTTTTCTTTTTTTTATTGTTATGAATTATTGACCTATTTAGGGTTCCAATTCACATCAAATATTCCACTTTGAAATGTTTTAGGGGAAAATGTTGCATAGTTTGTGTGTTTGCCATATAAATAAGGGTTTTGACATAAAGGTCATAAAGATAAAAAAACAAAATTAAAACAAATGTTATAACGACAGACAGACCTAGAAGTTGATCTCGGGATTCAAGCGTTCAATGGAAAATAATAATTTATGACTTATTTCTAAGTTCCGGGAGGAACTCAAAGTAAAGCCGCTGCTCCTCCACATTGAGAGGAGCCAGATGAGGTGGTTCGGGCATCTGGTCAGGATGCCACCCGAACGCCTCCCTAGGGAGGTGTTTAGGGCACGTCCAACCGGTAGGAGGACACGTTCGGAAGACTATGTCTCCCGGCTGGCCTGGGAACGCCTCGGGATCCCCCGGGAAGAGCTAGACAAAGTGGCTGGGGAGAAGGAAGTCTGGGTTTCCCTGCTTAGGCTGTTGCCCCCGCGATAAGCGGAAGAAGATGGATGGATGGATGGACTTATTTCTTACATTTTTATGACTGAGACCCTTCTGGAGACCGGAGACCAAACTTGAGGAAAGCCATAAAGGTAAAAAAACAACAACTATTGCATCGCTTTTAAAAAGGAAAAATATCAAAATGGCCCCCGCATACTTACATTTTTCAGTCTGCGGCCCTCAGTGGAAAAAGTTTGGACACCCCTGATGTAAATAAAGTCATTTAAAGAAATCCAACATTGACAATGTATTGTGCTATCCTAACATCCATCCATTTTCTACCGCTTGTCACACTACAAAATACTACAAAGTGTGTATAATTAATGCTCCAATATCCTTCGTAGAAATAATCTTTACAAAGCAGTACATTTCAGTGTGGCAAGTTCCAACACACACACCCCACGTGATGCATGTTGCAAGAAAAACCCACAAACATTTGCATTCAAAGTTCTTTCTTTCCCTCATATAACAACACACGGCAAAAACATGGCAGGGTTGCACAGCAATGGCCTTAAACAACATATACACAGACGTATGGTGAGTTTGTGGAAAAGGGTAACATTTTACAGCCCCTTTAAAACATAAGAGTTCCTTAAGGCAACAATGGGGATCATTTGGTGGGAATTTAAAGGCTTTAATTTCAACGCCTGCTTAAAGTATATCCCAAAAAAGTTACAGAACTTAATTCAGCTTTCCTTTTAGGATGAATCTTTCTAAGTGGATAATAAAAAATGTTTGTAAAACGCTGCTATATATAAATACAAATATATACAAATCACTTCTAAGCACTGCGCTATTGTGGATGCATTGGAAGCACTGGGGTGTTTGGAGAGGAAAAGAAAGATCTCAGACAGCCCAACAAAGTGCTGAAGGGACTTTCTGCTTCCTCAACTTGATAAAGAAAATTGAAAAATGAAAACATTGTGCGCCGTTTCACCTCCAGGAAACAGGAGGGGGAGGATGGGGGGGGGGCGTGGAGGCAGAACAACAAGCAACACTAAGGCATGGAAATGGAATTTATAGAAAGGGGGGAAAAAAGAATGATGCAATAAAAAATATACTTCTGATGTGCGGGGGCATGGGGACGTGAGGCGAGGGACGCTAAAATAAAAGTGTTTTTGAACAACAAAGGAAATTAGGGCCTGATCTACTAAAGCTTTTTTATTAAAACGTTCAAACTTGATGCACGCCGCCCAACTAAGTTCATGTGCAGAGTATTGGGTCTCTTAAGTGAGCAAAATAGGATTTGACCTGCAGAATGTATGCTGATCATCACAATAATACATGCAAATACAATCATTTAGCGCTCGCAGTGTGATTTATTAAGACTGATACCTAGTATGGTATCAGTATATGAACAGTACAAAAAGCAATTACCTGTAGATGGATATTCTCTCTATTTGGCACTTATTATTCAACAAAATAAGTTGTGGGTGTTTTTTGTTATTGTTTACAAACTTAAGGAATATGTATTCGATACAGGAAGACTTTGTACGTGCTATTGTAACGTAATGACGCTGACATTGTTAGCATTAACTAATAAGCTGAGATGTTTGAGTGTCCGTGTTAGTTTTATTAACTTACAATGACATTCTTTTTGTATTGTTTCAGTTTCACAAATTCCTCAGTAAATTCCCCAAAACGTCACAGTGGAGTTATTGAGTCTGTTTAGCTGATTGGATAGTTCGCTTTCGCAGCTAGTAGGTTCATGACGATGACTTCTGTTTTGTTTGATCGGCCGTTTTACTCCCTTGATACAGACACCGTTTGGAAACAAATAATTTAAATGGAAGCCAATAGTTTTTGATTTTGTTGACTTATTGTGCACTAAACACTTTATTTTGCTGAGAAGAATGTGTGTAACATTTTATACCACACATGCAACATTACAACATTCCTAAATTATATATTTAGTGAGATAACTGTCAAAAAGTTATTTTGTTTACTTTTTGCTCTAAAACATTTTGGATCGGATCGACTTGGAGGTCAAGCCTTTTAAGACTTCCCTTCTGGGGTTAAATTATTCTTAGAAAGTTGTTGCAACATGCATTTTCTTGCAACTGGATCATTAAAGCATTGACACCATTATTGTCGGGGTTGAAATCTCCCAGAGCGTACCTACGGCATGCTAAAACATGGCCAATGGGGTTATACTTGTATAGCGCTTTTCTACCTTTGAGACTATTTCCAAATTCACCCATTCACACACTGATGGTGGGAGCTGCCATCCACTTGTATGGATTCTTCATTAATCACTCCAAACAACGTTTGTAAGTTTTACAATATAACTAAAACAATTCATACTTACTGAACCGTCCCATGTGTGAGGACTGTAGAAGTGTTTTCAAATATGTACGCGCTATTGTAACGTAAGGAAGCTAAAATGGCCCTAACCATTATCAGGAGCAAGGGTGAAGGGTCTCGTTCAAGGGCACAACGGACATGAGTAGGATGGCGGAAGCCGGGGATTGAAACGGGAACCCCTCAATGAACCACGCCGCCCCCGATTCCATATGGCAGAAAAGTGTTACAGCTTATGTGTGCTGCATGTTTCAAAACATAACAAAACATACATGGATATTGACGGCGATAGATATCTACATATATCCATATTTAAGAGTTATTTCTTTATATTCATAGTCATATTTGAAAACAGCTAGTGTTTTTCCCTTTGTTCTCTTTTTGGTTGTCCGCTAGTAAACTGTGTGTGTTAACCTTGAAAGGAGTAGCCATACTCTCTTCTTATCTCTTCCCGTCCCAGGCTTAGCAGAACAACAGATAAGTGAATTTGTGTGGGCGGGGGAGATATCAAAGAAGACAACGCGTCCGTAGGGTTTTCAGATCAACTAGGCGACGCAAATTGAATTTGTTGTTTTTTTAGGTTGGTCTCTCCAAAGCTTTGGAATAAATTGCAAAATACCAATCTGTTCTGGGTTATCATTTAAAATCAGTTTATGTGTCATTGAAAGAACCTGGGATTGACCAGCAACTTAAATTCCCTCGGAGGAACATCTGGTCCAAAAGCAAACAATATTTAGTAAATGAGTGTCTCCCTGGTCTGCACCACTTTTGCACGTAGTCTTAGTAGATCAGGCCCTTTGTGTCTTTAGCTTGCCACCCTCTTTAGTCCCTCCTACCTCTGCTTTTTGCCTGCCTCTCATCTACCAGGGGCCCTTGACAGATGGGCCCTTCTGGTTGTATTCTACTTGGCGGTTCATGCAGTCCGAAGGATTACACCGGCCGTCGTTTCCCTTGGAGCCGGCCTGTCCGGGTGTGCCTGGGATTCCGGGGACGCCCTGCTGGCCCACTGGACCCGGCGGTCCCATTTTACCGTAGCCTGGGGGTCCTGGGACACCTGAGGGGTCACATTGAAATGATTATTAGTGAAATCCAAAAGTTGTCATGACTTTAATCCGACTTCATTTGCCCTTGTTAAACAAGAAGGTAGGTGGAAGATGGATCATCAATAAGTGATTACAGATGTGCAAATGAAGTATCCCAGATGTCGACTTCATTTTGACGCTGATTATGACTATTTGAGAACGAGGACAGCGCAGCTTAATCACGTCGGCGGTTTCTAATCAGCGAAGGAGTGTCAGCTGCTGTTCTTCACGCGCGCATCGCTTGATTGACGTCACCGACCCAGGGCCACTTTGAAGCACCTCATTTCATATTCTTCCATGTTAACAATACAGACTGCTCCTTGAGACCATAACAAGGAGAGAAAGCAAATCATTCACTTTCATCAAAATGTCATCAAAAACTTTGAAAGCCCCATTAATTTACTTTTATACAATCAAAACCCATTCATTACCTTCTAGTGGAAATTAACATTTCCTCTTTTACATGTACAGTAATTTCATGATAAAAGTCACATAATCTTTGCTTTGGTTTTAAAAGTTCAGTTTAGAGCCTTTTTGGAGCTTTTTTTCTGAAACGTTGCGGTCGACCTATGGATTTTTCTTCGCTAACGGCCACAACATTTTTGGAAATAACAAACTCAGTAGTAACACCGACACAGACGCTGAAAAGGTGTGTTATGGTTTGTGCTACAGCACCAACTTTTGGATGACATTGCTCACCAGTTGAAAGTGTACAGTATTTCCTTCCGCTTCGTGCCTTGAACTGGAAGTACAAGTGCCATTCCTTCCGTCCGTAGCAATTTGTTCATCACTCGAAGTTTTACAATACAACTAAAACAATCCTTGCTTACTAAACTGCCCCATGTATGTCTGTAGGAGTGTTTTCATGCATATTTGTACGTGCTATTGTAACGTAATGAAGCTGACATTGTTAGCATTAGCTAATATGCTCGGATGTTTGAGTGCCTCAAACTGGAAGTACAAGTGCCGTTCCGTCTGTCCGTAGCATTTCTACTTGTATGGATTCTTCATTCATCACGCAAAGCAACGTTTGTAAGTTTTACAATATAACTAAAACAATTTATACTTACTAAACCGTCTGTTGGAGTTTTTTCATACATATTTGTAGGTGCTATCGTGACATAATGAAGCTGAGATTGTTAGCATTGGCTAATATGCTCAGATGTTTGAGTGTCTGTGTTAGTATTATTATCCCACAATAGTATTCTTTTTGTATTGTTTCAGTTTCACAAATTCCTCAGTAAATTCACCGAAGCGTCATCGTTGAGGTATTGAGTCTGTTTAGCTGATTGAAAAGATAGCTTCCGCAGTTTCCATGACTTCTGTTTTGTTTTATCAGCCATTTTACTGCCGTGTTACAGACACCATTTGGAAACAATTAAATTATGTAAATAAATAGTTACAAAATATTGTTGTGTAAATATATCATTTCACAATATATATACATACTGTATCTGCGGCTTACAGTCCGGTGCAGGTAACATATGGAAAAAAATATATATATATATACAGTCTAAAATTTAGTGGATGCGCTCTATAAGTTGGAGAAAAAAAAACGGTAGTTCCTTTTATCAGAGAAATAAGATATGTTTACTGTATTTCATTTGTGTAAATAAAGTTTAGCTCATATATGCCACCACAATTCCTACTGCTTGGCTACTACAGCGCCTCAGTATGATTTTTTGCTGTTTCGAGTCACATACATCACTGTAGGGTTTAGTGTAGAAAGTCGTGGTGTAATTTTGTTATATTGGCGACTTTGTGGCAAACAGAGATAGCCATGTCCTCAACCAGCTGACTGCTTGCACACTAAAGCAGACAGGGCTTGCGCACTAGATGAGAAAACTGTTACGCGACACTGCTGGTCTGGTTTGTCTAATGTATTCATCCCGCGCACTCAGGATGTGAAGCACTAACTACAAATTGGTAAGGTCTTATGCACCGAGCAGAAACTGCGTCTGTAGTGGCAACCTCATAACAGCTTCCTGCACTCTCTTTGATCAGGAAATGTGCAAATTTGGACGTTTCTGCTTAAAGAAATTGTAGAGAAATAAAAGATTGAAATCATATAGAAATACATTTATAGCAGATTAACCTCTTCATTCCAAAGCTGTTTGTTTACATGCTTTTTTAAATTTCTCTTTGCTATTTGGGCTTATTGGACCCTAATTATAATAAAAAATAAGAATTGTCTTTTGATATGATGCACTTAGTCCATAAGTACACAAACGTGTACTTCATGTTTAGTGACATGTTAATTCTTATTTTTTCACTTTTCTTTTTTTAAATTCCATTGAATGTTATACTCTTCTGACACCACCAGATGGCAGTATAGGTGTCCACATACGCAGCCATATGACCCCAATTCAGTAGTGTACACAATTTTGGAAATAAGAGCTTAAAGGTGCTGTCCACGCATGTGGCCACTAAGCCTTTAGAGGTATGAGAAAATGGTATTTATTTTATGAATTATTATTTGTCCGTTTCAGGATGTGCTCGATTAGTGTTAAGGAAACATAACACTTGCTAATGCTATTCTTGAAGGAAACAACAAATTCTCCAATAAATGCACCAATTACATTATGTGCATGTCTTTTTTTTCACACTACAAAATGGCAGCTGCTACATCCAAAGTACAGCATCTTGTTTGTGTCAGTGGTATTTGTGTGACTTTGTTATCGTCAACAAGCTATTATTTGACACAATTGTGTATTAAAGCAATTGAACGTTGACTAAAACAGTGACGAAAGTAATTGACGATGTAGTCAACGAATTAAAACAAGACAAATCGTATTTATTTTGTCTTGAAGCGGGTGGGACAAAATAGCCAATCAGACTTGCATGTAGGAGAGGGGTTGGTGTAAAAGCACAAAATAATTTGCTATTTATCTTTTAAAGCTATTAATTGCACAACTTGACAACCCAAAAGAGCAGATTTGCAATTTTCAAGCTAACACACAAGGAAAGACATTTATGTGAGAAATACAGTGGGGCAAAAAGTATTTAGTCAGCCACCGATTGTGCAAGTTGTCCCACTTAAAATGATGACAGAGGTCTGTAATTTTCATCATAGGTACACTTCAACTGTGAGAGACAAATTGTGAAAAAAAATCCAGGAATTCACATTGTAGGAATTTTTAAGAATTTATTTGTAAATTATGGTGGAAAATAAGTATTTGGTCAACCATTCAAAGCTCTCACTGATGGAAGGAGGTTTTGGCTCAAAATCTCACAATACATGGCCCCATTCATTCTTTCCTTAACACGGATCAATCGTCCTGTCCCCTTAGCAGAAAAACAGCCCCAAAGCATGATGTTTCCACCCCCATGCTTCACAGTAGGTATGGTGTTCTTGGGATGCAACTCAGTATTCTTCTTCCTCCAAACACGACGTGTTGAGTTTATACCAAAATGGATACATGGATGATACAGCAGAGGATTGGGAGAATGTCATGTGGTCAGATGAAACCAAAATAGAACTTTTTGGTATAAAC
This sequence comes from Nerophis ophidion, assembly GCF_033978795.1. Lineage (NCBI taxonomy): Eukaryota > Metazoa > Chordata > Actinopteri > Syngnathiformes > Syngnathidae > Nerophis > Nerophis ophidion. The sequence continues at coordinate 32,460,576 of NC_084631.1, read as the reverse complement.
TCAACTTGTCGTGTTTGGAGGAAGAAGAATACTGAGTTACATCCCAAGAACACCACACCCACTGTGAAGCATGGGGGTGGAAACATCATGCTTTGGGGCTGTTTTTCTGCTAAGGGGACAGGACGATTGATCCGTGTTAAGGAAAGAAGGAATGGGGCCATGTATCGTGAGATTTTGAGCCAAAACCTCCTTCCATCAGTGAGAGCTTTGAATGGTTGACCAAATACTTATTTTCCACCATAATTTACATATAAATAATATAAAATTCCTACAATGTAAATTTTTGGATTTTTTTTCACATTCTGTCTCTCACAGTTGAAGTGTACCTATGATGAAAATTACAGACCTCTGTCATCATTTTAAGTGGGAGAACTTCCACAATCGGTGGCTGACTAAATACTTTTTTGCCCCACTGTATGACCATGCACACTGGCGTTGAGTGTTCTGTTTGAACAAACTATAGATTAGAGATATTGGTCATTATTGTCTAAATAAATAGTAGACCTCCATGATAAAATGTACACATTACATTTTAATGATGGAACAGATATTTAACATAATATTTCAAATATGATTTCTCAAAGTTATGCACTTCAAATTGCCAAATATACAACTTTGTGTATGTAAATAATATAACACTATACCACAGATGTTCTCATTACATTCTTAATAGGTCAAATTTGAGCGTCAAATACATGTTTATGTTCCATTCGCCTTATTTACTGTTAAATGAATACAATTATTTTAATAAAATTGCTCAGACTGCAAATAATAAAATTTTACACTCCGCTCAGGGCAAGTGAATATGTTCACCTAGCTCAGGGGTCGGCAACCCGCAGCTCCGGAGCCGCATGCGGCTATTTGGCAACTCTGATGCGGCTCAGCTGCACAATCGCCGACCCCCCAGATTGTTGTTGGGAGATCCCGGAATTCAATGCCTCTCCCGGACATTGTAAAGCATCTTTGAGTACAATTAAAAGCACTATACCCAATAAAATGTATTATTTTTTATGAAGATAGGTATATCGCCATTTTAAACATTTTCACGCCCATTTTTATATGGTTTAAAACATTTTCAATATCTACATTATCAAAAACCTTGAATAAATCTACAAATATGCCAAGAGTACATTTCTCTTTATCTAAATCGGTTGCAATCCCATCAACAAATTGCAGCTGCAGCATTTCTGTAGGAATTTTTCCTCTGGAATTTTCTTGGCTTCTTCTACTATTTTAATAAACTGATATTTATATTTTGTGTAACATGACATAGGTGGAGAGGCGGAGCCGACGGCGGGGCGGGACACGCTTTGGCCCGGCTCAAGATGGCGGCCAGGAGGCGGAGAATGCAGCGGAACGGCGAGGCGGGTCGTGCCTGGAGCTACGCTGCAGCGATCTAAATCAGGTGCGTGACAAACACACCGGCTCACTATCTGCCTATCTCCTCTCAGTATATAAAAGGAGGCGAGATCAGGAGGAAGAGGTGGAGTGTCCGCAGGACTGCAGCACGGCAGAAGCAACCAAAACAAGAACAATCAGAGAATGAGCCCCAGAGGAAGACAACGCCACCGGCAGCTGAAAAGCCGACCGAGAAGAGCAGCGGAGGAGGCGGAGCTGAAAAGCGACCCGATCGACAGTGAAGCGTGGTTTATTGAAAGAATAAACAAGAGTCAAACCTGCTCAGCGATGTCCTTCCTAAATGGTCCATGCAACCCACACGGTGACGGCTGGAGTCGTTCACAACATATTAAAAAGAGTAGGACTTAAATGACATGTTTTATATAGCCTATTTTTTTTAGTTATGAAAGATTTTCTGTTAGTTAACCTTTATATTTTAGTCAACAACATTTACTGCAATCTGAGTCAATTGATGTGTTGAGTAATTTAGTCGACTTAAACTAGACTAAAACTAACTCAATTTAGACTAAAATTAAAATACATTTTTTTTCAAAAAGAGTATGGATAAAAAAAAAAAAATGCAGTTAAAACCATCTTTGTATTACACTCATTACTGTAGTCAATGCTGACTAAGCAACATTGGTTCAACGTGGAGGGTGCGTCTTTTTTCCCCGTGCGTCCCATTGTCCTTTGCACTTTCTCATGCACTCAAAATCCTTATCAAAGTTAAAATAGAACATTTAACAAGTATCACTTTGGTAAATAACTGTACCACCTGACTACAAATGGATAAACTGTCATCTCCCAAATAGACGTGTGCTATGCTTTGTGTACTTGGATACATTACCTGGTGCTCCTGGTGGTCCTGTGTCTCCCATCTCCCCCAGCCCTTTATCTCCCTTAGGCCCCGCCGGTCCACTCGGTCCTAAAGAGAATGTTGTTATCGTATAAGACGTTTCAACAACTGCTGACATACAAGTTGGGTGTTTTTTCTCTCACCAGCTGGTCCTTGGGGTCCGGACCGTCCTTGGCGACCGATATGCCCGGGGAATCCAGGTGTGCCGGGCGCTCCGGGATTACCCGGAATGCCGTCTTTCCCTGGAGGTCCGGGGCGACCGGGAGATGCCACCGTTTCTACAGGTCTGCGAGACATGTAGTAGGCCATTCTCTCTGGGGGGGGGGGAAATGGAGCAGTGAATTGGTAACGTGAATTCGAGCCCCCGGGGAAAAGTGCTATTATTGTGCAGGGAGCAACACAGTATTCTGAGCTTTGAAAAAAGATCATATTGTTAAAGTTGTAGCAAACCTGGGGTGTCTCGGTTGATACAGGTACATTTCAAAAAATCTGAATAATATGAAAAAGTTATTAAATTATTAGAGAGCTATTTGAGAGTAAGGACCCTTTTTTACAATTAGGTTGATGATCTGCCGTTTCTTTTATTTTCTCCTCTGCTGGACTCTCACTATTATGTTTGATAAACTATGAACTGGACTTTCACAATATTATGTCGGATCCACTACGGACTGGACTCTCACTATTATGTTGGATCCACTATGGACTGGACTCTCACACTATTATGTAGGATCCACTATGGCCTGGACTCACACTATTATGTTAGATTCACTATGGACTGGACTCTTACTAGTATGTTAGAGCCACTATGGACTGGAATCTCACACTATTATGTTAGATCCACTATGGACTGGACTCTCACACTATTATGGTAGATACACTATGGACTGGAATCTCACTATTATGTTAGATCCACTTTGGACCGAACTCACACTATTATGTTAGATCCACTATGGACTGGACTCTCACTATTATGTTGGATCCACTATGGACTGGACTCTCACAATATTATGTTAGATCCACTACGGACTGGACTCTCACTATGTTAGCTCCACTATGGACTGGACTCACTATTATGTTAGCGCCACTATGGACTGGACTCTCACTATTATGTTAGATCCACTACGGACTGGACTCTCACTATGTTAGCTCCACTATGGACTGGACTCTCACTATTATGTTAGATCCACTATGGACTGGACTCTCACTATTATGTTAGAGGCACTATGGACTGGACTCTCACTATTATTTTAGATCCACTATGGACTGGACTCTCACTATTATGTTAGATCCACTATGGACTGGACTCTCACTATTATGTTAGATCCACTTTGGACTGGACTCACACTATTATGTTAGATCCACTACAGACTGGACTCTCACTATGTTAGCTCCACTATGGAATGGACTCTCACTATTATGTTAGCGCCACTATGGACTGGACTCTCACTATTATGTTAGATCCACTATGGACTGGACTTTCACAATATTATGTCGGACCCACTCGATGTCCATTGCATCCTGTCTCCTCCAGGGGGTCGGGGGGGGGGGACTCTGGACTGGACTCCCACACTATTATGGTAGATACACTAAGGACTGGACTCTTACTATTATGTTAGAACCACTACGGACTAGACTCTCACTATTATGTTAGATCCACTATGGAGTGGACTTTCACAATATTATGTCGGACCCACTCGATGTCCATTGCATCCTGTCTCCTCCAGGGGGTGAGGGGGGGGACTCTGGACTGGACTTTCACACTATTATGGTAGGTGCACTATGGACTGGATTCTCACTATTATGTTAGATCCACTATGGACTGGACTTTCACAATATTATGTCGGACCCACTCGATGTCCATTGCATCCTGTCTCCTCCAGGGGATGGGGGGGGGGGGACTCTGGACTGGACTCCCACACTATTATGGTAGATACACTAAGGACTGGACTCTTACTATTATGTTAGAACCACTACGGACTAGACTCTCACTATTATGTTAGATCCACTATGGAGTGGACTTTCACAATATTATGTCGGACCCACTCGATTTCCATTGCATCCTGTCTCCTCCAGGGGGTGGGGAAGGGACTCTGGACTGGACTTTCACACTATTATGGTAGGTGCACTATGGACTGGATTCTCACTATTATGTTAGATCCACTATGGACTGGACTCTTACTATTATGTTGGATCCACTATGGAATGGACTCTCAGATTATTATGTTAGATCCACTATGGACTGGACTCTTACTATTATGTTGGATCCACTATGGAATGGACTCACACTATTATGTTAGATCCACTATGGACTGGACTCTCACTATTATGTTGGATCCACTATGGACTGGACTCTCAGTATTATGTTGGATCCACTATGGACTGGACTCTCACAATATTATGTTAGCCCCACTATGGACTGGACTCTTACTATTATGTTGGATCCACTATGGAATGGACTCACACTATTATGTTGGATCCACTATGGACTGGACTCTCACAGTATTATGTTAGATCTGCTACGGACTGGACTCTCACTATGAACTGGACTCTCATTATTATGTTAGCGCCACTATGGACTGGACTCTCACTATTATGTTAGATCCACTATGGACTGGACTTTCACAATATTATGTCGGACCCACTCGACGTCCATTGCACCCTGTCTCCTCTAGGGGGTGGGGGGTGTTACCCACATCTGCGGACCTCTCCAAGGTTTCGCATAGTCATTCTCATTGACGTCCCACTAGGTTGTGAGTTTTTCCTTGCCCTTATGTGGCCGCTGAACCGCGGATGTTGTTGTGGCTTGTGCAGCCCTTTGAGACACTTGTAATTTAGGGCTATATAAATAAACATTGATTGATTGATTGATAGGCCTGCAACTAACGCAGGGCTGTACGCTCAGTTGAATGTTTTCTGCAGTGGTTCTACTAAATGAAAACATTTAGTAGCACCACTGCAGAAAAAATGTGGGTGTCATAAATAACACAATTGTATTAAAGTAGCAGTAGAGTGAAAAAACGAGATGTCTCCCTATTGACGCTATTATCATATAAATCTGATTTATGACACTGAAAGACTTCCAAAGTTTGCGAGTAAATAAATATGATCAAAATAGTATCAATCTCACTGAGATTCCTGAGCCATTAGAGAGATAATGAGCTAGCCAGACAACATTTAACGAGCAGAGGTAGGAACCACACATCCCTTCATCACCAATGCAATGCAAATCATGCAGACTTTGTGAGAGCCAGCTTCAGTGAAACCCTAAGCATCATGTAGGAGTATTGATAAGTGATAAACAAGAAATACACACAACAAACATAACAAAACAATATGTTACTGTACAATGACTGCTCTCACTTTGTTGACAGAAGGGATGTGTATATATTCCTGTTTATATGAAGAATTCATCATGATGCACAGGATTAACAAGGAAAAGTCTCCATGCGGACACTGTGTGTGTTTTTGTCTCCATTTCCGTGTAGGAATTGAATATCACAGATAGAAATGTCCGATAATATAAATGCTTTAAAATGAAATATCGGAAATTATCGGTATTGGTTTAAAAAAGTAAAATTTATGACTGTACGGAATGGTACACGGATGTAGGGAAAAGTACAGAGTGCCAATAAACCTTAAACGCACTGCCTTTGCGTGCCGGCCCAATCACATAAAATCTACGGCTTTTCTCATAACTGAATAAAATCATACTTGGTCTACAGCCATACAGGTCGCACTGAAGGTGGCCGTATAAACAACTTTAACACTGTTACAAATATGCGCCACACTGTGAACCCACACCAAAGAGGAATGACAAACACATTTCGGGAGAACATCCACACCGTAACACAAAATAAACACAACAGAACAAATACCCAGAACCCCTTGCAGCACTAACTCATCCGGAACGCTACAATATACACCCCCAGCTACCTCGCCCACCTCAACCTCCTCATGCTCTCTCGGGGAGATCATATGCCAAATTCCAAGCTGCTGTTTTGAGGCATGTTAAAAACAAATAATGCACTTTGTGACTTCAATAATAAATATGGCAGAGCCATGTTGGACTCTCACTATTATGTTAGATCCACTATGGAATGGACTCTCACCATTGTGTTAGAGCCACTATGGACTGGACTCTCACACTACTATGTTAGATCCACTATGGACTGGACTCTCACACTACTATGTTAGATCCACTATGGACTGGACCCTCACAATATTATGTTAGATGCACTAGGGACTGGACTCTCACTATTATGTTGGATCCACTATGGACTGGACTCTCAATATTATGTTACATCCACTATGGATTGGACTCTCACTATTATGTTAGATCCACTATGGACTGGACTCTCACAATATTATGTTAGATCCACTATGGACTGGACTCTCACACTACTATGTTAGATCCACTATGGACTGGACCCTCACAATATTATGTTAGATGCACTAGGGACTGGACTCTCACTATTATGTTGGATCCACTATGGACTGGACTCTCACTATTATGTTACATCCACTATGGATTGGACTCTCACTATTATGTTAGATCCACTATGGACTGGACTCTCACAATATTATGTTAGATGCACTAGGGACTGGACTCTCACTATTATGTTGGATCCACTATGGACTGGACTCTCACTATTATGTTACATCCACTATGGATTGGACTCTCACTATTATGTTAGATCCACTATGGACTGGACTCTCACAATATTATGTTAGATGCACTATGGACTGGGGGGGGCTCTGAACCGAGGATGCCATTGTGGCTTGTGCAGCCCTTTGAGACACTTGTGATTTAGGGCTGTATAAATAAACATTGATTGATTGATAGATTGAGTGGAAAGGTGACTACATGGCTGATTGTTCATGTTCAGAGGATTCTTCATTATTGAACTAGCAGGTAGTGCCGAACAACCCTGAGCAAGTAGGAGCTTTTCTTCCTGTCATTCACACACAAACACTACTGACTTGGAGAAATGCGGCCAGTTGCATTGCAATCCATACCAGTTGTTCACTAATGACAGTTTGTCTGATATTCAGGTGACTTATAATATACGTACATCATTTATGTTTTTACTCACCATCAAATATTTTGATGACCTGCTGGCGGATGAAATTCTTGACTTCGTCATAATTGACCACCGCCTAGGAAAGGATGTCCATAGTTTGTCGAAGGGTTCCCACACGTTGGTATTTCATCAATAATTACGTGTGTACATGTTTTGAAACTAACTCACTTCGTTTCCTGGGATCCCAGGAGATCCGGGTGGTCCGGGTGAACCGTCCGAGCCAGGGCTTCCTCTCTCGCCTCTGGGTCCGACTGGGCCGATCATGGGTTGTGCGTCCTTGGAGTGATATCCTACACCTCCACCAGGGGGCCCCGGTCTGCCTCTCTCCCCTGCTGGTCCTCTTTGACCCGTAGCCCCTGGCTCACCCTTGGAGAACATTAAAAAAGGATTTAATATAATCTGCCCCTCTCATGTTTTCAACTTTACCAAGGGCCAACTCTGGAGTTTATTTTGAAAATAAGATGGCGACATCAATTTCCCAGCAGCCTTCACTTAGATGTCATAAAAACCCTGAAAAGCAGACTTGTCACATTAGTGACGGTGATTTATTGAGGACAAAGCGGCCCGTAATGGACATCCAATGTTTAGGTGTCACCCGCAGACAAGCGGATCTCGAAATGCAGAGTGCGGAGAAGAATTGAGGAGACCGTGCTTGTCTTTCTCCTCTGTGCTGCTAAAACCCTGACAATGGCGTCCTGTCAGCGTGACAAATAGCCTCATCTAGCATCTCCTCTCATGCTTAATAGCATTATCCCAGAGGCAGAGAACAGCTATATCACGGTGCACACCGACTGGAATCACGTCGGGGAGATTTCTTGGAAGTCGGAGCCAGCGTGAAGAGGGGTAAAGCGAGATGTGTGAGGGTTACAGAACTGACAACTATGTAAAACCGGGCGCTGAGTGGGCACAATTGCTGAGGGGGGAAAAAAACATGTTCTGCTTAAGCTTGAGCTACAGTATGACTAAAAGCAGCAAAAGCTGAAAGGCAGAGGAAAATGGGAGCGTCATTATGCTGAGGTGATGGAAGAGACGGGTGCTGAGATGGCACTTACCTTTTGGCCTGTCTGCCCGTTTCCCCCTGGCAGGCCTACCAACCCCTGGGAAGACAAATACACACATATATATATATATATATATATATATATATATATATAATATAATGCACATACAAACCCCATTTCCATATGAGTTGGGAAATTGTGTCAGATGTAAATATAAACGGAATACAATGCAAATCATTTTCAACCCATTGAATATGCTACAAAGACATCATATTTGATGTTCAAACTGATAAACTTATTTTTTTTTGTGCAAATAATTATTAACTTTAGAATTTGATGCCAGCAACACGTGACAAAGAATTTGGGAAAGCTGGCAATAAATACTGATAGAGTTGAGGAATGCTCATCAAACACTTTTTTGGAACATACCACAGGTGTGCGGGCTAATTGGGAACAGGTGGGTGCCATGATTGGGTATAAAAACAGCTTCCCAAATAATGCTCAGTCTTTCACAAGAAAGGATGGGTCGTATAGCAAATAGTCAAACAGTTTAAGAACAACCTTTCTCAAAGTGCAATTGCAAGACATTTAGGGATTTCAACATCTACGGTTGATGATATAATATCATCAAAAGGTTCAGAGAATCTGAAGAAATCACTCCACGTAAGCGGCATGGCCGGAAACCAACATTGAATGACCGTAACCTTCGATCCCTCAGACGGCACTGTATCAAAAACCGACATCAATCTCTAAAGGTTATCACAACCTGGGCTCAGGAACACTGTCATTAAATACAGTTCGTCGCTACATCTGTAAGTGCAAGTTAAAGCTCTACTATGCAAAGTGGAAGCCATTTATCAACAACATCTAGAAACGCCGCCGGCTTCTCTGTGCCCGAGATCATCTAAGATGGACTGATGCAAAGTGGAAAAATGTTCTGTGGTCTGACAAGTCCACATTTCAAATTGTTTTTGGACCAAAGGGGAAGCGAACCATCCAGACTGTCATCAACACAAAGTTCAAAAGCCGGCATCTGTGATGGTATGGGGGTGCTTTAGTGCCCAAGGCATGGGTAACTTACACATCTGTGAAGGTACCATTAATGTTGAAAGGTACATAAAGGTTTTGGAACAACATATGCTGCCATCTATGCGCCATCTTTTTCATGGACGCCCCTGATTATTTCAGCAAGACAATGCCAAGCCACATTCAGCATGTGTTACAACAGCGTGGCTTTGTAAAAAAAAAGAGTGCGGGTAATTTCCTGGCCCGTCGCAGTCCAGACCTGTCTCCCATCGAAAATGTGTGGCGCATTATGAAGCGTAAAATACGACAGCGGAGACCCCGCACTGTTGAACGACTGAAGCTCTACATAAAACAAGAATGGGAAAGAATTCCACTTTCAAAGCTTCAACAATTAGTTTCCTCAGTTCCCAAACGTTTATTGAGTGTTGTTAAAAGAAAAGGTGATGTGACACAGTGGTGAACATGCCCTTTCCCAACTACTTTGGCACGTGTTGCAGCCATGAAATTCTACGTTAATTATTATTTGCAAAAAAAAAATAAAGTTTATGAGTTTGAACATCAATTATCTTGTCTTTGTAGCATATTCAACTGAATATGGGTTGAAAAGGATTTGCAAATCATTGTATTCCGTTTATATTTACATCTAACACAATTTCCCAACTCATATGGAAATGGGTTTTGTAGAAAGCAAAACACTTTTTAATACTTACATCTTTACCAGGAGAACCGTCATTGCCTGGCTCCCCCTGAAGGATAAAACGTTAGGTGGCGCATTTTGATACATTTGGACTCAGTGTGAGCAGGACTGACCATAAGTCCTGGGTGACCAGGTGTGCCTGGGGCACCAGACATTCCTGGCAGACCTCTGTCTCCTGCCTGACCTTTGTCTCCCTTTACACCCTGCGGAGAGGTGGGCGTGAATACTAATTCCCCTGGAACATGTCCAGTGTATTTTGTCACTCTCGCCCTTAGCCGGTTAATTGCACAGGCATTCGGGTCATCGTGATAACAAGTCTCACCACTCCCGACGGACCAGGAGGTCCTGGGGGTCCAGCTGGACCCGGAGAACCCTGTAGGATAAAATCAAAACAATAGCGTTGGGCAAAGGCGTTGGAAAAAAAAAGAACTGGGAGTTAAAAATAGACATGAACTTACGACGTTGCCAGATGGTCCAGGTCGTCCCAGGGCTCCTGGTGTACCGGGATCCCCCTGAAAAGGCCACAGATTGGGATCAGAGTCAATACGATAGGGTGCTTTGTCTGCGTAGAGAATGTATTTTCCCTTTCAAGTAGAATGAAAAGCTGACCTCATGTCCTGGTCTACCAGGCGATCCGGGTGGACCTGAAGGTCCGACATCACCCTAGAGGTAAAAGAGGGTCATCGAAACTTAATATGGAAAGTATGAGTGGAATTGAGGTAATGAAGACTTTGTTGAACAGCACATTCATTGTGTTAGTAATAAAATCTTCACATCAAAATCCTGGCATCATTCTTACTTGATTGCCAGTGTCATAAAAATGACACACTGTGCAGATAAAGTCATTATTATTGGCCAACCTTCTGTCCTGGGAAGCCTGTGTGGCCGGTTTTGCCTTTAAATCCCTGCGGAGAAACGTCAGAGGACCGGATTGATACAGTATCAACACTCACAACTTTTTGGCAGACAAATAAGACTTTGAAATGACCAACACAAGGGCTATGGAGGAGAACACAAACTGAAAAGAAGTTCAAAGGAGCAGTGACACATCCCTTGAAGTGATTTCGCTGAGCGAGTTCACGTGTAGCCGTGACAGAAATTGATCCCAAATCATGCAAAAACATTCACTTGTACGCCTGCGTAATCTAATGAGAGCTATCACGGGGGCTTCGGCAATTTATCTGCAAGGATAAAATTGCTCGTTTTTGAGCGCCACTGTCAGAAAGGCACTCCATTAACTTTACAATGTTTATTATTGTGGTTGTAGAACTGCAGCTGTCTTATTTCACTAATGAAAGTTACTCTTCTGACATAATGAAGTGGCTGGGGACGAGAGATGCCGTGATCAGATATTAAAGGCCTACTGAAACCCACTACTATCGACCACGCAGTCTGATAGTTTATATATCAATGATGAAATATTAACATTGCAACACGTGCCTTTTTAGTTTACTAAATGGCAATTTTAAATTTCCCGCGAGTTTCTTGTTGAAAACGTCGCGGAATGATGACACGTACGCGTGACGTCACGTGTTGGAGGGGACATAATACCGCAGCACCGAACAAGGCTAAAAGTCGTCTCTATTCATGGCGTAATTACACAGTATTTTGGACATCTGTGTTGCTGAATCTTTTGCAATTTGTTCATTTAATAATGGAGACTATAAAGAACAATGCTGTTGGTGGAAAGCGGTGGATTGCAGCTGTCTTTAGCACCGAGACACAGCCGGTGTTTCTTTGTTGTGAAGCAGAGCGGTCAAGCGAACATGTTTTCTCTACGTCAACCAGCATGTCTTTGGATGGGAAAATTTTGATATTATGTCTTACCGGAGAAATCAGTGGATTATGGGACTTCCTCCTGCAGTAGCTGTCAAAAAAGGCAGCTGTGAGCTTGGCTCCTCGGCTTCTCTCTGAGACACTGCTTGTTCACCGCAGCCATCCGACCTCGAGTTATGTCTTTAGAATCTCACTAAAACACTAAGCAGATAAGGGATCTTCCAGAATTATCCTAGTATATGTGTCTAATTACATCTGAAACGCTCACACTGCCGCCGCCCGGAGCTGTCGCTTTTTTTTTTCTTTCTAGTCCTTCACTATCAATATCTTAATTCACAAATCTTTCATCCTCGCTAAAATTAATGGGGAAATTGTCGCTTTCTCGGTCCGAATTGCTCTTACTGCTGGTGGCTCCCATTATAAACAATGTGAATATGTGTGGAGCCCTGCAACTCGTGATGTCACGCGCACATACTTCCGGTAAAGGCAGGGCTTTTCTATTAGCGACCAAAAGTTGCGAACTTTATCGTCGATGTTCTCTACTAAATCCTTTCAGCAAAAATATGGTAATATCGCAAAATGATCAAGTATGACACATAGAATAAACCTGCTATTCCCGTGTGAATAAGAAAATCTCATTTCAGTAGGCCTTTAATATCAAATATTGATCCTACAGATGGATGGATGGATGGATGGATGGATGGATGGATGGATAGATAGATAGATAGATATAGATAGATAGATAGATGGATAGATAGACAGATAGATAGATAGATAGATGGATAGTACTTTATTGATTCCTTCAGGAAAATTATATCCGCAAAAATAAAACAAGTACTGGGTGAGATGGGCTTGCATCTAAAATCTATGTTATAAGCTCTGATGTAAGCCGCCCTGCAGTCAAAGCTTAACTTATCTAAATGTAAATAAACACACAATTAGTTTATTGTTGGTATTTTGCAAAAAGTAAACATGGTTAGCTGCATGCTACTAAGAGCAAGCAGCTACACACCAGCAAAGCAGAAAATAGCACACAAGTTAGACATATGTAATTATTGTGCTTAATTTAACAATTTTATAGTGCAAAACAGCACTATAACTCATCAGTTTTGGAAGTTGGAGTCAAATGTTCTTCAACTTCTCTTTCGTCAGATCCGACGAACCTTCCAGGAAATCTGCCATGCTTCCACTTTACTCGTTTTCGCCGTGGTAAAGAAGAAGTAAACAATGGTATTAGTTGGCCCTAGCGGATAACGGGAAGGAGCAACACGGATTCTGTTCATAACTTTTATGGACAGAATTTCTAGGCACAGTCAAGGCGTTGAGGGGATCCGTTTTGGTGGCTGCAGGATTAGGTCTCTGCTTTTTGCAGATGATGAGGTCCTGATGGCTTCATCTGGCCAGGATCTTCAGATCTCACTGGATCGATTTGCAACTGAGTGTGAAGCGACTGGGATGAGAATCAGTACCTCCAAGTCCGAGTTCACGGTTCTCGCCTGGAAAAGGGTGGAGTGCCATCCCCGGGTTGGGGAGGAGACCCTGACCCAAGTGGAGAAGTTCAAGTACCTAGCAGTCTTGTTCACGAGTGAGGGAAGAGTGGATCGTGAGATCGACAGGCGGATCGGTGCAGCGCCTTCAGTAATACACACGCTGTATCGATCCGTTGTGGGGAAGAAAGAGCTGACCCGGAGTGCAAAGCTCTCAATTTACTGGTCGATCTACGTTCCCATCCTCACCTATGGTCATGAGCTTTGGGTTATAACCCAAAGGACAAGATCACGGGTACAAGCGGCCGAAATGAGTTTCCTTCGCCGGGAGGAGGGGCTCTCCCTTAGAGATAGGGTGAGAAGCTCTGCCATCTGGGAGGAACTCAAAGTAAAGCCGCTGCTCCTCCACATCGAGAGGAGCCAGATGAAGTGGTTCGTGCATCTGGTCAGGATGCCACCCGAACGCCTTCCTAGGGAGGTGTTTCGGGCACGTCCAACCGGTAGGAGGCCACGGGGAAGACCCAGGACACGTTGGGAACACTATGTCTCCCATCTGGCCTGGGAACGCCTAGGGATTCCCCGGGAAGAGCGGAACGAAGTGGCTGGGGAGAGGAAAGTCTGGGCCTCCCTGCTTAGGCTGCTGCCCCCGCGACCCGACCTCGGATAAGCGGAAAAAGATGGATGGATGGATGGATGGATGTTTGACTATCATTAACAGGGTTTCCCACACATTCATTTACTGGTGACGGCCCGCCACGAATAAATTACGGCCGCGACAAATAAAAAAAAAATACATATGTATATATATATATATATATATATATATATATATATATATATATATATATATATATATAAAAAATTTTCGGCTTTTGACTCGCTCGACCGCTCATTAAAGCAATGGGACTCTGTCTGTGAATTGAGCTTGTAGTTACATATTATATAAATATGTATATATTATATAAATATGTACATAAAGTGTTGTAATTATATTCCAACTCTGCGTTCTTCTTGATCATCGCCACCGCCGCCGCTGGCTCCTACACCCCCCCCCCCCCCCTCTCCCCCAAGCACACAAATAGATGCCGGACCTGTGGGAAACACTGATTAAGAATGAATGGCAACTGGTTGAGAAGCAACAACAGCATCTAAACGGTTAGGCGTATGAAGAAAATTTATTCAGATTATAAAGGAGTGGCTGTCTCGGAAAATGTGGTCAAACGAGTTAGGTTAATCCCAAATTGCCAGAAGCGCTAAAGATAGCATCCTGATTATGGTCATAACTATTAACATGGTTGATAATTGTCCACATGACGGTCGTCTCGATGGTGTTTACACACATTCAGTTGCTAATAAAACAATACCCTGCAGCTGAGGCTGACATCAATCTCATTAATTTGGAAAATATTTGGTGATAAAACATTGACCAAGCGCCAAACAGGATTATCTTATTTTGCAAGCGCCAGAAATTAAAACTGAACAGCCAAACAAACCTCAAGGACACAAACATCTGTCCTGTTTAGAAAGGACCAGCATGTCAATTTGTTTAGCCACGCATAATAATGTGTATGCTTTCCTGCCGCGTGTGCTCGTCTACGAGTGTTAACATATAAATGTATGCACGCTCTGATTTTAATATCAAGGCAAACAAAATGAGCTGGTTACACGTATCTGGGAATGACTTTTCCATTTAACGAGAATTAGACTGTGTGCCAATTCCACCCTAATTGTAAACATCGCACGCACTAATCAACATAGCGGCCTTATTTGCATTTAGTACACAACAACTCAACATGCTTCATTTGTTTAACGCGAGCCGGAAATTGAACAAAGTTTGCTGTACATTTGTAATCATGTTGTTTCAATTTGATTGGCATATAGTTTTTGTGCGTTGCCATGGTTCTCAGCCAACATTCTCTCTTTCTTCTCTATATTAGTGCTCAGTTTCCTTGGTCTAGGTAGGTAGGTCTTTATTCTAATTGCAACAAGTACAACTAAATTTTTGTTTACAGCACAAACCGGTTCAAGATTAGACAAACAGTGTACAGGGTTACAGAACAGGAACGCTGATGGGTCGCCACAATGCGCCCCGTAAAAGATAGAAAAAGGTAAAACGCTGGGGAAGAAGATGAGTAAAAAATACAATCTAGACTGGCCCAATTGTCTTGGGTGTGATGATGTAATGTTTTTTTAGACTGAGGCCGAGCTGCAAAAGTTTGACTCCAGGTGTCGTTGAGGAGGGAGGGAGGTCAAAAGCGTCTATCATTGAAGTGTACTCGGGGGTGTTTTCAGAACAGCCGGGTCCTGTTTCCACAGTGTCAAGGCCATTCGAGGGAGTCAAATCGTAGATTTGGGCTCGGTTGGTAGAGTGGCCGTGCCAGCAACGTGAGGGTTCCAGGTTTGATTCCTGCTCTCGCCATCCGAGTCACTACCGTTGTGTCCTTGAGCAAGACACTTTACCCACCTGCTCCCAGTGCCACCCACACTGGTTTAAATGTAACTTAGATATTGGGTTTCACTATGTAAAGCGCTCTGAGTCACTAGAGAAAAGCGCTATATAAATATAAATCACTACAATAGATTAGGTTGTTTGTTTTCCGCGACTAGACAAAAACAATGACTTGTCTGTTTTATTCGTTCATGCTTGGTGCTTTCAAATTCAATTAAATTCTCCTTTTCAGCAAGCTTCTCCATGATGGGATCCATCTTGCGATTCAGTTCAGAAATCGCCGCAGTCTGTATTGTCAGTCAGTGTATTGTATCTTTCAACCGATATGTGTGTTGGTATTTATCTCCTGCGATGAGATGGCGACTTGTCCAGGGTGTACCCTACCTTCCGCCCGATTGTAGCTAAGATAGTCACCAGCGCCCCCCGCAAACCCAAAGTGAATAAGCGGTAGAAAATGGATGGATGGATGGTATTTATCTCTCTTTTTATTTTTTATTACAACAACAGAACTACATTATCGGATACAATAAATACACATGTAATACTAGTATTTAATATAAAAAAATAAATACTTAGTGAAGTAGATAGGAATAAACTTGGCTCAAGCACCAGCATTTTGTCCAAAGTTCCTTTAAAACAAACTCAATTTACCTGGGGGCCACTGGATACAGAATCTGGGTGAGGCTGGGCTGCGAGAAAATATTTCCTAAAAAAATATTTGCCTACTCCTCAGCATGTCTAGTTGTATAATGATGTTTTAAATTGTATCCCTTGGGCACCGCAACCTTTTCTGTGCAAATAAGACACGTCGGGGTGCCTCTGTGCTCAACAAAGAAATATTGCATCTCCCACTTTTCCTGGAATTGTCTTTGCTCATCAATAACCTTTCTCTTCACTGCAGGCTTTGAAAAGACATGTTTGGGGTTGTGGAATATATTTGTATTTTAGCCGACGCACGGAGAATAATGTTATTTCCGCAATGTGTGTAGTTCCGCTTTTCCTCCCTACAGCCGGATAAAGTACCGGGATAGCGAGCGCAAAAAAGTCACAGCTCCCGGAATGTTATTTGGCGTCATATAGAAATATATGTAGTGTTCATCGTGTGAGGCAAGGCAAATTAAACAATGAAAAAAACCAAATAACGGTTTGAATTGGTTCAGGTTGTCGGGGACTGTCATTACTGACGGAAAGGTGTCGCGGCGTGACTATAGCCAGGCATGTAAGATAACCCTAGTCTGCATGGCAACGTCTATGTCGCTTTCACTCATTTTCCACTTTTCCACTGACGCAGGGGTAGGCAACCCAGAACATTGAAAGAGCCATTTTGGACCTAAATAATACAATGCTGTCAAGCACCATTCATATAAAACCAACGGGCCGCACTAACATGAAACTTTCATATTGAGGTGGGGGCCGCAAAAGAACGTCTCGTGTGTCTGAGACCCTTGCTTTAAAAAAAAAAAAAAAATTTAAGAATAAAAATTACTCTGGTTGTCTATCATTTTCCTCAAAAATGTTTTGATATCTGACAGGACATTTATTTGAGTTCTTGGGACAATTGCAGTGTTTCAAACTGCTTTCACCCCAGCGCTCATGCAGCCACACGCACCTTTATTAAGGAAATTACATTTCCTTTTAGTGCTGGTCATCTATTTTGTTTACCTATCACAACCTCTAATTTATTCCAGGAAATCCAGTTTTTGTCCTTCTTTCAGGGCATCTTTCCAGTCCCGTTTTGTTTACTTTCGCTACTACAAACCTCAATCCGCAACACTCTCAACGTCGCGAGGTGAGTTTTATGCTTTGATTGATTGAAACTTTTACGAGTAGATTGCACAGTAAAGTACATATTCCGTACAATTGACCACTAAATGGTAACACGCCAATAAGTTTTTCAACTTGTTTAAGTCCACGTTAATCAATTCATGCGCCGTGATTCAATCCATTAACGTGCGACAAAAAAGATATCTCTGCCATAAATCCAAACTTTGTCTTGACTAACAGGACATGATTATATACCGTATTTCTTTGAATTGCCGCCGGGGCGCTAATTAATTGAAAACCTCTTCTCACTCCTGCGCTTACCAAAGGCATGCGGTAAAAGTAAGCATGCGCTAATTATTTTAAAACCTCTTCTCACTCCGGCACTTACCAAAGGTATGCAGAAAAAATTTGAGTGTGATGTAAGCTTGGACCTCAAATCCTACTGAATAGCTCTTAATCTTCTTCCCTTTATGCGATTTCAAATTACCGGTATTGAAATCAACCTCCTTCATTTTGAAAATGACGACAGGGGAAGTGTCACTCGTGACGTCACGAGTTTGACCAGGCGGTATAATAAGCATGCGCTGATTATTTTGGGAAGCGAGTTTGACCCAGCAGTAATTCAAGGCAGGCGCATACTATATGATATGCCCTGCGGCAATTCAAGGAAATACGGTAAGTAGAGAGTAGCAGGCAGCAGCTCAAACATTCTCATACTTTCTGTTACATCCAGGAAGACATGATGTCAACCGGCCTTAAAAATGTCTCGATTTTCCCAGGAGGTTTTGCAATGTTTTTAAAAGGGGATGTTGATGCTCGTCTTAGACCGGGGCCATACTTGCCAACCCACCCGATTTTCCCGGGAGACTCCCGAATTTCATGCCACTCCCGATTATCTCCTGGGGCAACCATTCTCTCGATTTTCTCACGATTTCCACCCGGACAACAATATTGTGGGCGTGCCTTAAAGGCACTGCCTATAGCGTCCTCTACAACCTGCCGTCACGTCCGCTTTCCCTCCATACAAACAATGTGCCGACCCAGTCACATAATATCTACGGCTTTTATACACACACAAGTGAATGCACGCATACTTACTCAACAGCCATACAGGTCACACTGAGGGTGGCCGTATAAACAACTTTAACACTGTTACAAATATGCGCCACACTGTGAACCCACACCAAACAAGAATGACAAACACATTTCGGGAGAACAACCGCACCGTAACACAACATAAACACAACAGAACAAATACCCAGAACCCCTTGCAGCACTAACTCTTCCGGGACGCTACAATATACACCCGCCACCCCCCCTCCAAAAATCTCCCGAATTCGGAGGTCTTAAGTTTGACAAGTATGGTAGAAATAGAAAAAAAGGAAGATGGAGAGGGAAATTGCAGGGACAAGAGAGGGATAAGACAGAGAGACAACAACAACAATAACAAAAAATGCAACAATAACAACAACCTTAACAATAACAACAGAACAGCATGAGCAAATACAATATGCACAAACATGACAGTAAAAGTGATAGCAGAAAATAAGTTAGTAAAGTAAATATTAACAACACTGAAATGACAATGAACATTAGTATGCTACAAATGGAAAAATACATTGATAATGCATAATACCAGTAATGACCTCTATTATCAACAATACAATTGTTTCCAATGCAACAATACGTGTGTGTAATAATAACTTGAAATAAAAAAGAAAGCAGATAAGGCTTAAGGCTCTGGATGCTGTGGGGCTGTCTTGGTTGACAAGACTCTGCAGCATCGCGTGGAAATCGGGGGCTGTACTTCTGGATTGGCAGACCGGGGTGGTGGTACCTCTTTTTTAGAAGGGGAATCGGAGGTTGTGTTCCAACTATCGTGGGATCACACTCCTTAGCCTTCCCGGTAAGGTCTATTCAGGTGTACTGGAGAAGAGGCTACGCCGAATAGTCGAACCTTGGATTCACGAGGAACAGTGGGGTTTTCGTCCTGGTCTTGGAACTGTGGCCAGCTTTATACTCTCGGCAGGGTCCTTGAGGGTGCATGGGAGTTTGCCCAATCAGTCTACATGTGCTTTGTGGACTTGGAGAAGGCATTCGACCGTGTCCCTCGGGAAGTCCTGTGGGGAGTGCTCAGAGAGTATAGGGTATCGGACTGTCTTATTGTGGCGGTCCGCTCCCTGTACGATCAGTGTCAGAGCTTGGTCCGCATTGCCGGCAGTAAGTCGAACACATTTCCAGTGAGGGTTGGACTCCGCCAAAGCTGTCCTTTGTCACCCATTCTGTTCATAACTTTTATGGACAGAATTTCTAGTCGCAGTCAAAGCGTTGAGGGGATCCAGTTTGGTGGCTGCAGGATTAGGTCTCTGCTTTTTGCAGACAAATTGGTCCTGATGGCTTCACTGGATCGGTTCTCAGCCGAGTGTGAGGCGACTGGGATGAGAATCAGCACCTCCAAGTCCGAGTCCATGGTTCTTGCCCGGAAAAGGGTGAGGAGACCCTGCCCCAAGTGGAGGAGTTCAAGTACCTCGGAGTCTTGATCACGAGAGACGGAAGAGTGGATGCTGAGATCGACAGGCGGATCGGTGCGGCGTCTTCAGTAATGCGGACACTGTATTGATTCGTTGTGGTGAAGAAGGAGCTGAGCCGGAAGGCAGAGCTCTCAATTTACCGGTCGATCTACGTTCCCATCCTCACCTATGGTCATGAGCTTTGGGTTATGACCGAAAGGACAAGATCACGGGTACAATCGGCCAAAATGAGTTTCCTCCGCCGTGTGGCGGGGCTCTCCCTTAGAGATAGGGTGAGAAGCTCTGTCATCCGGGAGGAGCTCAAAGTAAAGCCACTGCTCCTCCACATCGAGAGGAGCCAGATGAGGTGTTTCGGGCATCCACGGGGAAGACCCAGGACACGTTGTCTACCGGCTGCCCTGGGAACGCTTTGGAATTCCCCGGGAAGAGCTGGACGAAGTGGCTGGGGAGAGGAGAGTCTGGGCTTCCCTGCTTAGGCTGCTGCCCCCGCGACCTGACCTCGGAAAAGTAGAAGAAGATGGATGGACGGATGGTTCTAAATCCTAGTGATACATCAGATGTATCAGATTGTAGGTGGGGGTTTTTTCTACCCTTCACGTTGATATTTTTTTTTGTGTTTTTTGTATTTTTGTTGCGTTTCGCTTGATTGTAAAATATGTTGATCGAAAGGGGGTGTGACGTTCATATGTTGTCAATATTCAGTGTTTTATCGGTTGTAGGTAATATTGTAAATCCCACATTCTTTTTTTTCATGTACATTCTGGGTGTCTCATTCAGTAAAATTCCATTCCATTTTTAAGGCAGCTGTCATACGTTTTTAGCATTCAGACATTATTGGGATTTTTTTTGTATTAGTGTTCCTAAAAGACAGATATACCGGCCCCATATACATTTTTTTCCCTAAATTTGGCCCCCCCGAGTCAAAATAATTGCCCAAGCCTGGTATATAGCATAGGAGCCAGATAACTTGACACATGAGGTGCTACTCACTGGGATTCCTCGTGGACCCACAGGACCTGGGGGACCCGCCTCTCCCTGAAAGAAAAAAAACAAGTCACCTTTAAATATCAACTATTAGGCATTCATGTCAATTGTAACAATGCATGTGTATAACTTACCCGAAGTCCTGGCTTTCCATCTTTGCCATCTATTCCTTCTATACCGGGAGGACCCTGTGATTGCAAGCACCGGCAGTAAAATAAAAATAAAAAAATCACAATGTATAATCTTATATTGGAATGTACATACCATCAGTCCTGGGGAACCCGGCGAGCCTGAAGGTCCTGTTGGTCCTTGAGAACCTTGGCTACCATCATTGCCCTGTGAGGCAGGGAATCAAGAGGAAATATTCAACACAAATAATGTACTTGTATTCCAAGATATTGGATCCATAGTTTGTACTCACCTTTTCACCCTTGACGCCTGGGGATCCTTCCCGTCCTGTTTTGCCAACGACACCTGGTGCACCCTGAGTATGAATTAATCATGTATTAGCATACAAGGAATCAAGGGAAAATGACAACTGTAGTTTAGATGATTTACAGTTCGCAGTCACGCTTATGTAATTATAATTGCAAGCAGGCGATAATTAAAGGATTCGAAAACAACGCATGTCAAGTGTCTGATAAAACGTATGTTTGTTTCTTATGTGGAGAAAGCAGGAACAATGTGTAACAGTATTGCGGAAACAGCACAATTGTGGTCCTCTCGCATAGATCCCACTTTTTTTTTTTTCTGTCTACAGAGCAAAGCCTGCTGGGTAATGTAGCATTCAAACATTTAGCAACACGCCGACATCCTAACTTCCAAGTCTTTGATGTATTTAAGTTTTACTGATTCAGGGTAAGAGAATAAGAGCATATTTTTATTTTCAATGCTGACCGAGCAAAGAGGTAGCATTTGCATGTTAGAGATGTTGAAGTGTGATGATAATGACTCGTCGTCACACAGTTACCAACAAAAAAAAAGCAATAGAGGTCACTCTCAACATTTGACAAATGCTCTTAATGTGTGGGGGTGAATGTGTTGGAACATAAATGAATGCATAAGATGGGAAAAAACTTTTCACACTGCAAAAACTGAAATCTAAGTAGGATTAAATATCTCAAATAAGGGTGATATTGGCTTATTTTCTGTCTGATAAGATAATTATTCCCACTGAGCAGATTTTATGTTAAAGTGTTTGGAAGTCGGGTTAGTGAGCAAATAACGGTAGCAGCTGTGGGACGATCAAACATCACTTTTAACGGCATCACCCGGTACATCTTGTGTTTACACTATTTTCAAGCTGGTAAGGTTGAACCACAGCATGTTTTATTCTTTTACACACTTGGCATTTAGTAAGCTGTTAGCGTTAGCCAAGCTATCTGCGGGTGAAAAAACAATGTACAGTATTTTGCTTACTGGGTAAGCACAAAAATGAATGAAGGTATTTCCTCGAGAAGTAGAGCAGTGATCAAACTAACCATCTTACACTCCAAAAACTGAAATCTAAGTAAGTAATTAATTATGATATATTTGCTTATTTACTGTCTGATAAGAAAATTATTCTCACTAAGTAGATTTTATGTTAGAGTCTTTTACTTGTTTTAAGTGTTTTGGTCCTAAATGATCTCAGTAAGATATTACAGCTTGTTGCTGAGATTTGATGACCTATATTGAGTTTGAAACTAGAATATCAAGTGTTGTAAAGCTGTGTCATCATCACTCACGAGTATAAAACACATTTTTTAAAGTAATAATTTCTTTCTTCAAGCATGAAAAAAAAATTCATGATGCCGAGCGCATATCTTTATGTCACGATAATGGCACAAGCATCTACTTAATTGAAGAATATTTTTCAACATATTGAGCAAACATGTCCAATTTGTTTTTTCTACCAATAAAAGTGCACTTGTTATTAGTGAGAATATACTTATTTCAAGCTATTTTTCATTGAAGTTAGCTAATTTTACATGTTTTGGAAAGTCTTCACAAGCCAAATTTTACTCTTCTATTGGCAGATGATTTTGCTTAGTTCAAATAAAATACCCCTAATGTTTGTAATATTTTTTTTGTTTTTGATGACTGACTTTTTGCAGTGCAGGCATGAAACAAACACAATGTCTGCAACTTGTGGACGACAGAGCAGACAGCGGACAAAAAGGAAGTCTTTGGTGGTGTTTCTTTCTGTAATCGGAACTAATTATTGCTATTATTAGTTATAATTAAGGAATACAGTAATTTGACAATGAACTCTGAAAATGTGCGTTTACTGCCCTGGGGTAAAAAACAAGTACAACATCAAGAAAGGATTTGTTGTTTGAGGTTAAGGTTACAAGAATCACTTAAGTGGAAAAGTTAACATTGTTACCGAATGTATGAAACAGTACAGTTTGATTTGGTAAAATTGCAAACAGCTAAAATTATGTACAAAGCAAACTAAAACCTGCTACCAAAGAATGTACAACAATTATTCTCTACTAAAGAGGAGAAATATAACCATTGCGGAAAATGTAATTTGCTTCTTCCAACTCCTTTCCGGACATGATATAAAGTGAAATGTTATGAAATTGTGCGATGTATTATGCTGCAAGTGTGTTCATGTTCGAAATAAACGAAAGAAAGAAACAAAGAAAAGTACAAAGAAGAATTATGAGAAATACTGTACTTTCAACCTTATTGAAAATAATATATTCTTCATCTTAGTATGTTAATAATGACTGACTTAATTGTATATTAAAAAACTGCTGTATTACTCATTCACGGATGTCATTTTACTATGACAAAAAGTCAGTAAATGAATGTATGTATTTGTAAACGCTCTAAAGTGGGGAAGGGGTAGGATTCAATAAGATTTGCTTCTTCCTACTCCTTTTCGGACATGATGTAAAGTAAAATCTTATGAAATTGTGCGATGTATTATGCTGTAAGTCTGTTCATGTTCGTCATAAACTAAAGAAAGAAAGAAAGAAAGAAAGGAAAGTACAAAGAAGAATTATGAGAAATACTTTCAACCTTATTGAAAATAATATATTCTGTATCTCAGTATGTTAATAGTAACTGACTTAATTATATATTACAAAACTGCTGTATTACTCATTCACGGATGTCATTTTACTAAAAAAAAAAAGTCAGTAAATGAAGTGGGAAAGGGGTTAGGATTCAATAAGATTTGCTTCTTCCTACTCCTTTTTGGACATGATGTAAAGTGAAATGTTTTGAAATTGTGTGATATTTTAGGCTGTAAGTGTGTTCATGTTCGAAATAAACTAAAGAAAGTAAGAAAGAAAGAAAGAAAGAAAGAAAGAAAAGTACAAATAAGAATTATGAGAAATACTTTCAATCTTATTGAAAATAATATATTCTTCATCTCAGTATGTTAACAATGACTGACTTAATTGTATATAAAAAAAACTGTTGTATTACTCATTCACGGATGTCATTTTATTATTTAAAAAAAAGTCAGTAAATGAATGTATATATTTGTAAACGCTCTAAAGTGGGAAAGGAGTAGAATTCAATAAGATTTGCTTCTTCCTACTCCTTTTCGGACATGATGTAAAGTGAAATCTTATGAAATTGTGCAATGTATTATGCTGTAAGTGTGTTCATGTTCAAAATAAACTAAAGAAAGAAAGAAAGAAAGAAAGAAGGAAAGGACATTACATAAAAAATTAGGCTCGAATTTCTGAAAGCGACATTTTAGGCCTCGACAATGCCCTCAAAAAGCCAGCAAAATCCTGGTGGGAGTGTCAAATGTAACTTTGGAGTTAATTACAATTATTGGGGAAAAATGGCATTCACAGTGCTAATTAGAGACCTTATGTAGATGACATAACTCAAAACTATAAGAGACTCGGTGGTTAATTTATCAGCATCAATAATTCAAGCACAAACTGTATGTATGAGTGAAAATATGAAATCATACTGGAAGTCCTGGGAACCCTGGTGGTCCTTGAAAGCCCTTCAAAGAAAACACAACACAAGTAAAATAGTTGGAATTCAGCTTTGTATACTATTTGACCACACTCACCTGATCTCCCTTTGATCCATCAGGTCCTGCTGGTCCGGGGTCTCCTTTACCTCCCTGCAAACAAAGAGGAGGTCAGTTACTTTGCATATGCTCAAAACAACCAAACAAAAAAAGTCCTAAACGAAACACTGACTGCTGCGCCCGCCTGTCCTTGGTACCCGGGGGGACCAGCAGGACCCTGCAGCAAGAGTGAGAATGTCAAGCACCACCTGCAGCTACATTGCGTTTTATGAGACAGGCGGCGTTAGTGTCGGGACGTACCGCTTCTCCTTTCTCACCGCCGCTTCCTGGGCTCCCGCGCTCACCCTTCAATCCCTGCAGAAAAAAAAAAAAAAAGAAAGGAGCAGTTAGTGAGTGAAAGTAACCACCAATGTTTCCATCCCAGGTGTCGGAACCGTGTCGAGCCCACCGGTCTTTTATAATGAGGCTAGCAAAGTTGCTTACAGGCATTCCAGGAGGCCCCATGGAACCTGGATACCCAGGAGTCCCTGAAAGGCCCTAAGGCAAAGATGGTGGATAAAAATTAGGTTTCTACGTGATAATAATTTCAGAGGTATCGATTGGCAGATACTTTCCTGTTCGCCCTTGAGTCCAGCTGGTCCTGATGGCCCTTGCTCACCTGGTTGACCCTAATGAGGTGAGGGAAGGGGATGTAATATGTATGTTTGGGGAAAGCACGCAAGAACAAGTGAAGTCGATATTAAAAAAAATGTACTTTCATTTTAATGAGTTTCGCTAACTAGCGAATACTGTTTTACTGCCTTCCACATGCAGTATGTCACATCCTTAAATGATCCAAGTCCACCATTTACAAACCCTGTTTTCAAATGAGATGGGAAATTGTGTTAGATGTAAATATAAACAGAATACAATGATTTGCAAGTCATTTTCAACCCATATTCAGTTGAATATGCTACAAAGACAACATATTTGATGTTCAAACTGATAAACATTGTTTTTTTTTGCACATAATCATAATCTTTAGAATTTGATGCCACCAACAGGTGGCAAAGAAGTTAGGAAAGGTGGCAATAAATACTGATAAAGTTAAGGAATGCTCATCAAACACTTATTTGGAACATCCCACAGGTGTGCAGGCTAATTGGGAACAGGTGGGTGTCATGATTGGGTATAAAAACAGCTTCCCTAAAAAGGCTCAGTCTTTCACAAGAAAGGGTGGGGCGAGGTACACCCCTTTGTCCACAACTGCGTGAGCAAATAGTCAAACAGTTTAAGAACAACCTTTCTCAAAGTGCAATTGCAAAAAATTTAGGGATTTCAACATCTACGGCCCATAATATCATCAAAAGGTTCAGAGAATCTGTTGAAATCACTCCACGTAAGCAGCATGGCCGGAAACCAACATTGAATGACCGTGACCTTCAATCCTTCAGACGGCACTGTGTCAAAAACCGACATCAACCTCTAAAGGATATCACCACATGGGCTCAGGAACACTTCGGAAAACCGCTGTCACTAAATACAGCTCGCCGCTACATCTGTAAGTGCAAGTTAAAGCTCTACTATGCAAACCGAAAGCCCTTTATCAACAACATCCAGAAACGCCGCCGGCTTCTCTGGGCCCGAGATCATCTACGATGGACTGATGCAAAATGGAAAAGTGTTCTGTGGTCTGACGAGTCCACATTTCAAATAGTTTTTGGAAATATTGGACATTGTGTCATCTGGACCAAAGGGGAAGCGAATCATCCAGACTGTTATCGACAAAAAGTTCAAAAGCCAGCATCTGTGGTGATATGGGGTGCATTGGTGCCCAAGGCACGGGTAACTTACACATCTCTGAATGCACCATTAATGCTGAAAGGTACATTCAGGTGTTGGAACAACATATGCTGCCATCTAAGTGCCGTCTTTTTCATGGACGCCCCTGCTTATTTCAGCAAGACAATGCCATGCCTCATTCAGCATGTGTTACAACAGCGAGGCTTTGTAAAAAAAGAGTGCGGGTACTTTCCTGGCCCTCCTGCAGTCCAGCACTGTCTCCCATCGAAAATGTGTGGCGCATTATGAAGCGTAAAATACGACAGCGGAGACCCCGGATTCTTGAACGACTGAAGCTCTACATAAAACAAGAATGGGAAAGAATTCCACTTTCAAAGCTTCCACAATTAGTTTCCTCAGTTCTCAAACGTTTATTGAGTGTTGTTAAAAGAAAAGGTGATGTAACACAGTGGTGAACATGCCCTTTCCCAACTACTTTGGCACGTGTTGCAGCCATGAAATTCTAAGTTAATTATTATTTGCAAAAAAAAAAAGTTTATGAGTTTGAACTTCAAATATGTTGTCTTTGTAGTGAATATGGGTTGAAAAAGATTTGCAAATCATTGTATTCTGTTTGTATTTACATCCAACACAATTTCCCAACTCATATGGAAACGGGTTTTGTATTTAGATGCCCACGAGATGGCACACATTGTGATTTCTTTTTTCTTTTTTTAAGGTTCCACTATTTGTGTTGACATAAAGGTTTGGAATGACCAATTTCCAGTTTTAATGTTGAAACTTTTGAAGAAAAATAAGCATGGACGTCCCAAAAGATTTGCTGTCTAATTGCCTTCATCACAACGTGATTACTGATGATAGTCATTTAGAGAAAGTGATTGCTAATTGATCGTCGAGGAGGACTGGCAGCTGGCCATTGTGAGCAATTTCTGAAACAATGATGATGACTAATGCATTAGGCGAAGCTTTTCACGCAAACCGACACACGCAGCCAATGCTAGCACCTGCTTTAAAGTGCTACTACGCTGCAAATGACTTCCACTCTCCCAGCTCGTTCATTTGTGCTACCCACGCTATAAATCTGCATCAAGAGGGGGCCGGACTGGAGGGGCTCTCACTCTCATCAGGAAGAAGACTCAATCAGTGTGTCTGAAATAACTTTTCATTAAAAAGCCGCACGGAAAGGCAGAAGATGGAGTGATGCAACTGCATAATCAAGGGCTGTTTGATTTTAAATGGAAAATGACCGGTATTTCGGTGCAAACAAACATTATACAGGCTGCTTCTAGATGAAGGATTTCTTCTAGTTCTTGTTCTAAGCAAACTTTTCAGAACAGCACCCACACAGACTTTCCCTGCTGTCTTTAAAAAGGAGACAAGATGCACTGGAAGTGTGAATAAAACTTACAGATGAACCGGATGGGCCTTGGGGTCCTTGGAAACCTGGTGGTCCCTGTGAAAGATGACATGAAGAAAAATTTTACGTCAACACATGCCACAACAGTTCCAAATGTTGCTTGGGTTTGTGTTAGGGCTGGCCGATATATCGATATACTCAATATATCGCGGGTTTGTCTCTGCGATATAGAAAATCGTGATATTCGAGTATGCGTTCTCACGCAGTTCCTTTTAGCTGCTGGCATTACATTACAGGCTCTTCCCACTCTTTCTTGTCTCTCCTTCTCACAGACAGCAAGAGCACCTTCTTATATACGTCTCATACGTATACGCACTCGCGGAGCAGAGAGATACCGGCATGGGAAGCGTTAGCTGCTGGTGCGAGTGGTAATAAGAGAGAAAGAAGGTGCGAATCTGGTAACAAATGAAGGAAGAATTCATTCTAAAGAAAAAAAAAGCACAGGGTCGATCATCTGGGGATGATTTGGCTTCAAGCGGGAAAATGTTGAACAGACAACGGTAATTTGTCAAGTGTGGGGCAAAAGCGTTGCTACAAAAAGTAGCATTACTGCTAATATGTAGCATCATTTGAAAGGTCACCCGCTAGATCAGGGGTCAGCAACCCGCAGCTTTAGAGCCACATGCGGCTCTAGAGCTACATGTGGCTCTAAAGCCGCATGCAGCTCTATTGCGTCCCTAAAGCCACATGCGGCTCTTTAGCTGTGCCCTGATGGCTCAATGGAGATTTTTCAAAAATGTATGGAAATGGGATAAAAATGGTGTGAAAAATATGTTTTTTGTTGTAATATGGTTTCTGTAGAAGGACAAACATGACACAAACTTTACTAATTGTTAGAAAGCCCAGTGTTGAGTAAATTTAAGTTTATGCTTCACTGATGGGAATATTTGACGAGCGCCGTTTTGTCCTACTAATTTCAGAGCTCCTTGAACTCACCGTTGTGTGGACTGTGACTCGACAGTTTGTATATATCCATAACTTTCTCCGACGCTGTGTTTTATGCCTGTCTCATTTCGTCCACCAAACGTTTTATACTTTGGATGAATGCACAAAGATGAGTTTTGTTGATGTCATTGCATGACTGCAAGCTGATTGATGCTAACATGCTGTTTAGGCTAGCTGTATGTACACATTTCATCGTTATGCCTTGTTTGTGTGTTTAGTTTAATTTTCCATCTTTCATCACACATTATCTGCATGTAATATTGGCTGCATTTCTGATAGTTGTTTCTGTGCCCTGTTGTTCCAGACCACAGCAAACATTACTTAGCTTGCAAAGATTGTTATTAATCCATTAAATAAAATAAATGATAAATGGGTTGTACTTGTATAGCGCTTTTCTACCTTCAAGGTACTCAAAGCGCTTTGACACTACTTCCACATTTACACATTCACACACTGATGGAGGGAGCTGCCATGCAAGGCGCCAACCAGCACCCATCA
Source organism: Nerophis ophidion (assembly GCF_033978795.1). Lineage (NCBI taxonomy): Eukaryota > Metazoa > Chordata > Actinopteri > Syngnathiformes > Syngnathidae > Nerophis > Nerophis ophidion. The sequence goes on along the minus strand of NC_084631.1, from coordinate 32,430,893 downwards.
GGAGCAAGGGTGAAGTGTCTTGCTCAGGACACAACGAACGTGACGAGGTTGGTACTAGGTGGGATTTGAACCAGGGACCCTCGGGTTGCGCACGGCCACTCTGCCACCGCGCCACGCCGTCCCTGGTTCAAATCCCACCTAGTACCAACCTCGTCACGTCCGTTGTGTCCTGAGCAAGACACTTCACCCTTGCTCCTGATGGGTGCTGGTTGGCGCCTTGCATGGCAGCTCCCTCCATCAGTGTGTGAATGTGTGTGTGAATGGGTAAATGTGGAAGTAGTGTCAAAGCGCTAGAAGAAGACAGACTGCCGTTCCCTTTAACTTGGACACACATTTATAACTTTGACCATTCTAAGACAGCTATTTCCAGGAGTTATCTCACCTTCTGGGAAGTTGTACGAATGTTTTCCAATGTTGTAAAAATGTTTAGAATAAATATTACATTTCAACCTTTCTGTGAACAAAGATTAGCGTCAGCCTGCGACACATAGTTATTTTGATAGTAAGCTAATATAGCTAATATAGACAATTACGTAACTTATATTGGGTTTTAATTTCTTGAGGCTCTAGACCAATGGTTCCCAAACTTTTGCAGGCTGGCGCCCCCTTGGCTCCCCAGTGAATTCCTAGCGCCCCCCCCCCCCCCCCCCCCCAATATGGCTCTTTCAACATTTTGGGTTGCCGTCCCCTGCGCTAGAAAAAGAAGAGTGCTTACTCCACATTTCAACATCTCTGTCTAGTGCCACACAACAAAATGCCGAGGCAACCATTTCCACATCAACACCATATGAAAAAAATAGTGAACAACATGAGATAACGCCCACAGTAACCAACCACATAGCGATTTGATTTCCTATTTTGCAGCTCATTTGTATTTGACAGTTATTGAAATATCTTGTGTGACATCATGCACAAAAGTGTACTTTATTTCTATTGTAGTAGTGTTCTGTACAAAAAGTGCACTTTAATTTAGTGTTGTTTTGATAAGTCATTATAGTGACATCATGCACAAAAGTGCACCAATGAAATGTCTCTGACAATCTTGCACCTTCTGTTTTGAAATGACATGAATGTGTGTGCCACTGCTTAATAACTGTTTAATAAATAAACTTTTGCTAAATTGACTTAGTTGTGATTTCCCTCTCTGCATGGAAGTTTAAAATAAGCATATATTAATGCAGTATGAAGAAGAATGTTTTAATGTAGACACAGAATCATCATACTGCTGTCATTATGTGCATCAAGTGTTTAGTCAAGGCTAAGGCAAAATATGGAGATACATATCATGTATCGTGACATGGCCTAAAAATATCGAGATATCAACAAAAGGCCATATCGCCCAGCCCTCGTTTGTGTGCATTGTAAAGCCTAGCACCATATGTAGGCATATTTGAGGGCCGTGTTTTTACCATGTGACTACTTAAGTCGTATCTGGTTCATAAGTCCAGCACATTTGTTCCTTTCCCATTTTTCATCAAGCTCTTCCCATTTTCAAGCATACAACCGAGAACGCACGTTTCCCAGCTGGCTGTTCCCACATAATGAAGTCCACAGGTCAAGGAGCCGAACAACCGACGGGACACGGGTGAAGTAGTTCATTTTGGAGTTCTAGCCTCTGGGCGCGTGGAGGCAGGCTCCATTCCAACATCAGCTAATAATCCAAGTTTAGATTTGGCGTTCATTGATGCTGAGTTGGCATGCATTCAAGTCACAAAGGATGCCAGATATTTCAGTTCTCATTCACGAGTTGAATCGCCATGGGTTTCAATATTTGCTGCCATTGCATTTCAACTTGAAGTGAGTCATTGTCCTGAGTGCCACCTGCAGGCATGTCTCTCTAAACAAAGCCATGGTCTAAATTTCCAATGTGCATGGAAATGTCCTAAGTTGTTGATGAAATGCAATGATTTAAATACTAGAGTTGGGGGAAATAACTGATTAGTAAACATCAATAATCGGGTGATTTATTGTAAATAAAGTAATGCAGACAGTTCTAAAATTTGGTTGACTTAATCAAGCCGCCTCACCGAGAGATCCGACCAGCACTGTATCTGTGTGTGTGTGTGTGTAAATATATATATATATATATATATATATATATATATATATATATATATATATATATTAGGGGTGTGGGAAAAAATCGATTCGAATCGAATACGTTGTGCGATTCAGAATCGATTCTCATTTTAAAAAAATCGATTTAGTATTTTTTTTTTTAATCAGTCCAACAAACCACTACACAGCAATACCATAACAATGCAATCGAATTCCAAAACCAAACCTGAGCCAGAATCACTCAGAACTGCAATAAACAGAGCAATTGAGAGGAGACACAAACAAGGCACGGAACAAACCAAAAGTAGTGAACAAAAATAAATATTATCTACAACAGTATCAATATTAATTATAATTTCAGCATAGAAGTGATTAAAAATCCCTCATTGACATTATCATTAGACATTTATAAAAAATAAAAAAAGAACAATAATGTCACAGTGGCTTACACTTGCATCGCATTGGTTCGTTTAATAGTTTAAAAAAAAATTAAATTGTTGCAATCAGTTGATAAAACATTGTCCTTTATAATTATAAAAGCTTTTTAAAAAATCTACTACTCTGCTAGCATATCAGCAGACTGGGGTGGATCCTGCTGAAATCCTATGTATTGAATGAATACAGAATAGTTTTGAATCGGAAAAATATCGTTTTTGAATCGAGAATCGAATAGTATCGAATCGATATTGAATCGAATCGTGGGACACCCAAAGATACGCAGCCCTAATATATATATATATATATTTATATATATACATATTATTCTAAAAATAGCAACAATTCAAAAATACTTTATAAATATATTTATTGAATAATACTTCAAAAATATATGAATGTATGTTCATAAACTGTAAAAAGAAATGCAACAACGCAATATTTAGTGTTGACAGCTAGATTTTTTTGTGAACATATTCCAGAAATATTGATATTAAAGATGACTTTTTTTGTCAAAAAATGGTTAGAAAGAAGTTGATGAATCCAGATGGATCTCTATTACAATCCCCAGAGAGGACTTTTTAAGTTGATGATTACTTCTATGTGTAGAAATCTTTATTTCTAATTGAATCACTTGTTTATTTTTCAACAAGTTTTTAGTTATTTGTAAATCTTTTTTCCAAATAGTTCAAGAAAAACCACTACAAATGAGCAATATTTTGCATTGTTATAAAATTTAATAAATCAGAAACTGATGACATAGTGCTGATTTTACTTCTTTAGCTCTTTTTTTTCAACCAAAAATGCTTTTCTCTGATTAGGGGGTACTTGAATTAAAAAATTGTTCACAGGGGGTACATCATTGAAAAAAGGTTGAGAACAACTGTTGTATAGTGTTTTTAAAGTGGCAATGCAAATATTCAGAGTAACAATTGTAATCTAGAATATAAAACATGTTTCCAGTTATTTCACCTTTTTGTTAAGTACATTTCTCCACATGTGTTCATTCATAGTTTTGATAACTTCAGTGACAATCTACAATGTAAATAGTCATGAAAATAAAGAAAACACATTGAATGAGAATTTTTGTCCAAACTTTTGGCCTGTACGGTACATAAATTAAAGATGTACCAATAGTTGATTTTTAATCAAATCGTAGTTCTTGAATAGTAATCGTACTCGAATAGTGAGGTGCCCAAAGATTGTCATCTCTATTAAATACCGTATTTTTGGAGTATACGTCGCACCTGTCGAAAATGTATAATAAAGAAGGAAAACAACATATATAGGTCACACTGGAGTATAAGTCACATTTTTGGGGAAATGTATTTGATAAAACCCAACACCAAGAATTGACATTTAAAAGGCAATTTAAAATAAATAAAGAATGGTGAACAACAGGCTGAATAAGTGTACGTTATATGACGCATAAATAACCAACTGAGAAGGTGCCTGGTATGTTAACGTAACATATTATGGTAAGAGTCATTCAAATAACTATAACATATAGAACATGCTATACGTTTACCAAACAATCTGTCACTCCTAATCAATAAATCCCATGAAATCTTATACGTCTAGTCTCTTACGTGGATGAGCTAAATAATATTATTTGATAAATCGCACCCTCAGCCAAACTATGAAAAAAATGCGACTTATAGTCCGAAAAATACGGTAGTGTGTGGTTTCAACTCTATTGATAACTATATTTACATGTATTATCAAACTATATGTGATGCACTTCATTACTCATGCTTCATCAATAACAGACCTCCACATCGTGAGCGATGTCAAAAGACGATCCGAGACGTACAGGAATCAGTGTGTGCGGTCTGTGACACCACTTTTCGCCCGAATATGTAACATTTTAGCCTCTAACAGATAACAACAGGACATTTTGCCGTTAAGACCACAGAATGGAATGCTAATGAGGGTGATTCCATCCTAACGACTGATTTTGTGCCAGAAGCAGTCTTTTTACAGTGATTGTTTTACCACATAAATGCTACTTAGGGTGATTTCCATTTTAATGACTGCTGTTGGCATTGACAGAGGTGTCGCATTTTGCATTTTTATAGTTGTTATTTATATAACAACAGACAAAATATTCTTGCTTCCCTCCTGATAAAGTATAAAATGTTTGGGCCTCGGCACCATCTCTCAGACGGACTATTTTCAGTCTCTGAGCTTGGTGAACTTCATCACACTGTGTTGGTTACAAGCCTGAGTAATTCCAAACGCGGGAACAGCCAGACAACCGCGCTTAGATGTGGAAGATAAGAGGAGCTTGATAAATAAGGGGAATGGAAGGTTAGACGTCAGAGTGAAGGAAAACCTTGTGTCATCAGGAATTTCTCATCGTGGGACCAAAGCTGACTCTTAAAATAATCCACTGGTGGTAAAAGCCAGAGTCAAAACTTTAATACCTAAACTACACACTAGTCAAATTGTTAAAGACATGAGAATCAACTATAAAAGGGGGTCAACAGATTAGCTCTTAAATGTACAACATCACCAAAGTTCTGGGCAAACATGCACCCTGTTCACACAACAAATCCCTCATTCACCTCTCCCTTAAAGGGGAACTGCACTATTTTTGGAATTTTGCCTATCATTATGAAAGACATGACAATGGATGTATTTTTTTCCATGCTGAATAGTAAATAAATGTGATCAAAAGTCTGCTTACAATTGTTAGAATAAATATGTATATATTATCACACTAACTTTAACCCACTACTACCGACCACGCAGTCTGATAGTTTATACATCAATGATGAACTATTAACATTGCAACACATGCCAATACGGTCGGCTTAGTTTACTAAATTACAATTTTAAATTTCCCGCGGAGTTTCCTGTTGAAAACGTTGCGGAATGATGACGCGCATGATGACGCGTGCGCGCGACATTATTGGTTGGAGGGGACGTATTGTCCCAGCACCACTTACAGCTAAAAGTCGTCTCTTTTCATCGCGCAATTACACACTATTCCACTCTGTGGAAACACTCCCCACCCACGCTGCTTGGGGCCTCGTCTGAGCAGCTGTGAGATCGATTATCATGGTAACTAATTAGATTACCAGAGTAACTAATTAGATTACCATACTATACTTTCTATAGTTCAAGACTTACGGTCCTTTGAAAAATCACTGCACATCATAACGGCAGCTACAGTTTCCATCTTAAAAATCAGAAAAAAATGTTTGGGAATGTCCGTCGGGCCAGAGAGAAAAGCCTAACAGGCCGCATCCGGCCCCTGGGCCTTTATTTGCCGAGATCTGATTTACAATAACATTTAATAGTCACATAATATGATCATTTTAAGCATTTGTGGCGCATTACTTTTTTTTAAATTGAATTAAATTATATTTATATAGCGCTTTTCTCTAGTGACTCAAAACACTTTTACATAGTGAAACCCAATATCTAAGTTACATTTAAACCACTGTGGGTGGTATTGGGAGCAAGTGGGTAAAGTGTCTTGCCCAAGAACACAACGGCAGTGACTAGCTTGGCAGAAGCAGGGATCGAACCTGGAACCCTCAAGTTACTGACACGGCCACTCTACCAATCGAGCTATACCTCCATTTTCAAAAACGCATCACAACATTTGCAATTTTTTTCCCCCCAAAACATTACTGATTATTACTCACTGCAGACTTTATGAGAGCCAACAAACATTAAAAAAAAATCACTCACTGTACAATGTCTGCTGTCATTAGGATGCAGACTGCTAGCATGTTCATATATTCCCAGTTAGTTTAAGAATGCCTCATAACCCTCGTCAAGAAAGGGGGGGGTGGAACCCAAGCGTCTTTTCCTGTCGCTTTCGCCATTTCCGGGTCTAAATTTGCTGTCAAAGTGTACCAACTGGTGGATATACGTCCTCATTCTTGTACTATCCAGGTGAGAGGCATTATTTAAGATCTATGACAAAGTTTGACAAGCAAGAAAACGAAGAAGCTGATCAGTGGATCATGTAAACATTACATACAAACTTGTGATCACAGCGCCGCTATAAATAGTTTATCTGCATTAGCTCTTACAATAATACTAACACTTGGTTGACATTCAAGTAACTAAATGTAAATAAAGTTGGCACCTTTGGAAGCTTATTAATTGGGTTTTGTGAGATGAATAAAGGACCTCCCATTGGCTCCGCTGTAAGCAGACTTTTATTTAGTTCCCTTCAGTTTCAGTTCATATTAAACACGCATACGATACAATGTGATGCATCACACACTTCGTTGTGTCATTACAGCACGTCCGAAAAAGAGTAGGACGAAGCAGATCTTATTTAATCTTACCCCTTTTCATACAACAGCTGTTTTATCCCAGTTATTTTTAATCTGTCTAACAGAACACTGAATGAATAAATATAACATAAGTAAGTAAACAAATATTTAAAAAACTATATAATCATTATAATTTATTTTCCTTAAAGGTTCAATATGTTCATCATAATTGTCATTCTTTGTACTTTGTGAGCATTTGTAGTTCAAACAGCCTCTTGAATTGAATTAAATTGGTGCTTTGTTTGCTTAATCCATTCCATAATGAAATTCTGCATACGGATATGCTGAAGGCCTTAAGTGTACAAAGGTTTTAAGTCAGCTTTTCCTCCAAAGTTATATTTCTCCTCTTTTGTTGAAAATAATTGTTGTACATTCTTGGCTAGCATGTTATAGTTTGCTTTGTATATAATTTGAGCTATTTTGTAAATGCACCAAGTCGTACAATTTCAATATTTGTGATTCAATAAATTAAGTGTTTGTATGTTCTCTATATCCAACATTATGTATTTTTCTAACTGATCTTTTTTATAGCACCGTTAATGAATGATGTGTACTTTTGTATTTATTTCCCCATGTGTCAACACAATATTTCAGATATGTAACACGAGTGAGCAGTAGAGAATATGAAGTGATTTTTGGTCTAGAACATATTTTGCTTTACTCATTATTGACGTGTTTCTCACCACTTTATGTTGTATATTTTTAGACTAGGTTTCCAGTTCCTTTTATCCTCTATCATTACACCCACTTGTTTATTTATGCGTTAGAAGGCATTAAAAAAATCAATCCGTCGTCATGATTTTCATTATGATTGAGAATGATGGGAACAAATCCCCAAAAAGTTCCCCCTTAAAGATGGGGGTTGGAGGTCTTGTTCCTTTTTACATCTAGTCCCAAACCCCCTTTTTTTCCCCCACACAAGCCCCCTCATACTACTTGGGGGGTGGGGGCACTTTCAAGAGGACACAAAATAGGATTGAGGTGACATCTGCCCAGGGAGCAAAATCCAATTTTTTCTGTATCAGATATTACTGCAACGTATATCACCCAACTTGGACACATTTTTAGATTTCCTTTATCTGGTATATTTTTTACCATGATTCCTGGAGTTCCAGCAGGTCCTCGCTCTCCTGGTATGCCCTGTAGCAAAGAATAATACATGCAATACAATGTTTTCAATGTAATGTAATGGAACATGTATGTTTAACATGTAAAGCAAGCACCAACTCACAGGCTCCCCACGTGTTCCCTGGGATCCAGGTTGTCCCGGGACTCCAGGTTGTCCCGTGCAGCTACAGTCATCCTGTAATACACAATAACTAAATACCAAGATATTCTGTACACAGTATAGTGATGTGTTTGTGTGACTTGTGCGTCTTATCTGACCCTTGCTTGTGTTGCCTGCAGTTTTTCTGCACACTGCAAGCAGAAAAAACATTTTTTAACAAACACATCTTAAAGGATTAATACTAGAGATGTCCGATAATGGCTTTTTTTTGCTGATATCAGATATTCCGATATTCTCCAACTCTCAATTACAGATTCCGATATTAACCGATACCGATATATACAGTCGTGGAATTAACACATTAGTATGCCTACTTTAGTTAATGCAGGATGTATTAAAGTTAAAAGTGAAAGTAGCAATGATTGTCACACACACACTAGGTGTGGCGGAATTATTCTCTGCATTTAACCCATCACCCTTGATCACCCCCTGCGAGGGCAGGGGAGCAGTGAGCAGCAGCGGTGGCCGCACCCGAGAATCATTTTTGATGATTTAACGCCCAATTCCAACCCTTGATGCTGAGTGCCAAGCAGGGAGGTAATGGCTCCCATTTTTATAGTCTTTGGTATGACTTGGCCGGGGTTTGAACTCACAACCCATCTCAGGGTGGACACTCTAACCACTAGGCCACTGAGTACGTTAAACAATACAAAACAATACATAAACAATGTAACAAGGTTTTCCAAAATAAATCAACTCATGTTATGGAAATAAATGCCAACATGGAACTGCCATATTAATTATTGAAGTCACAAAATGCATTATTTTTTTGAACATGCTTCAACACAGCAGCTTGGAATTTGGAATATGAGAGGATGAGGAGACATGCACCTGGGGATAGGTTGATTGGCAACACTAAATTGGCCCTAGTGTGTGAATGTGAGTGTGAATGTTGTCTGTCTATCTGTGTTGGCCCTGTGATGAGGTGGCGACTTGTCCAGGGTGTACCCTGCCTTCCGCCCGATTGTAGCTGAGATAGGCGCCAGCGCCCCCCGTGACCCCGAAAGGGAATAAGCGGTAGAAAATGGATGGATGGATGGATGAGGAGGTTGAGGTGGGCGGGGGGTGTATATTGTAGCGTCCCGGAAGAGCTAGTGCTGCAAGGGGTTCTGGGTATTTGTTCCGTTGTGTTTATGTTGTGTTACGGTGCTGATGTTCTCCCGAAATGTGTTTGTCATTCTTGTTTGGTGTGGGTTCACAGTGTGGCGCATATTTGTAACAGTGTTAAAGTTGTCTATACGGCCACCCTCAGTGTGACTTGTATGGCTGTTGACCAAGTATGCCTTGCATTCACTTGTGTGTGTGTGAAAAGCCGTAGATATTATGTGATTGGACCGGCATGCAAAGGCAGTGCTTTTAAGGTTTAATGGCGCTCTGTACTTCTCCCTACGTCCGTGTACCACTAGATACAGCGGCGTTTTAAAAAGTCATGAATTTTACTTTTTGAAACTGATACCGATAATTTCCGAACCGATACCATTGATTTCCGATATTAAATTTTAAAGCATTTATTGGCTTTATCGGATATTTTATCATCGGACATCTCTAATTAATACATATCCTCTCTTTCTTACACTATCACAGTTTTCCACAGGGGTGACACCAGGCTTGCCCTGGTCTCCCTTTTCTCCTTTGGCTCCTGCCATGCCTGGAACCCCGGGCATCCCTTGAGAACAGTCCCCGACACATGTCTTCTGTTTTACAAAAGAGAAGAAGAAGGCCAACGTAAAATTAAGAAGAGTTTATGCCGTTATGCATGCGAAAGGGAGACAAAAATGGTGCACTTACATCTTCTTCAGAGGCATCCTGAGGCAGCATCTGCAGGTCAGCTTTCTGCAAAAACTGAGGGTTTATTTTCAAGTCAGAAATTTGAAAAAAAAAACAACAACTAATAAATTACAACTAAATTAACTCATTTGACTCAATGTGACAATCAAAACAAAGTTAATTAGCTTATGAATTAGTTCAAATTAATTGGATTG